>NW_027434796.1:0-1194 GCF_044706935.1 Curcuma longa
CCTAACTTAAACAAAGTTTTGCCAAACATCAAAAAGGGGGAGATTGTTGGTGCAATAGTTGCCCCAAGTGCATTGAGTTTCAATGTTTGGCTAAACTATGTTTGAAGTTAGGCAATTCTTGTTGATCTAACATGTGTGATGCAAGTTTGCAGGAAAGTCCAAGCGTAGTCTTGGCAAAGGAAAAGTCCAAGGGTGGTCTTGGCAAAGGAAAAGTCCAAGGGTGGTCTTGGAAAAGTCCAAGGGTGGTCTTGGCAAAGGAAAAGTCCAAGGGTGGTCTTGGCAAAGGAAAAGTCCAAGGGTGGTCTTGGCAAGGAAAAGTCCAAGGGTGGTCTTGGCAAGGAAAAGTCCAAGGGTGGTCTTGGCAAGGAGAAGTCCAAGGGTGGTCTTGGCAAAGACTTGACATGACAAAGCTGATGGAAGCATCTCAGGCTAGTGCAGGGAGGCATGAGGCTGTGGGAGGTGTTTGAAGGCCGAGGTCTAGGTCAAGAGAAGCTGAAATGGGATTTTTCAGCTTCACCAGTCGACTGGCCCTGCCAGCAGTCGACTGCTCATAAATCAGACGCACACAGAAAGATCAGTCGAGCCAGAGGAAGACAGGAGTCGACTGGGCAGTCGACTGGTGTTATGGTGAGTCGACTGTTGCCAGTCGACTGGTCTTGGACAGTCGACTGCTATTTGAACGTTGCAGAAAATTGGCAAGCATTTAATGCGCTTTAATGCGAGATTTTGTTGCCGATTGAAGGCATCAGTCGACTGGCCCTGCCAGCAGTCGACTGATGTTGCAGAGATTATAAAAGAAGCCTGCACGAGAACAACTCATCTTTTTCGCTATTCTTTTATTGCTTTGTGCTTCTTCTGAGAACTTGTTTGTTCTCCATTCTCTGCTTTCTTTCTCTCCTCACAAACAATATTTCATATCATATTTGAGGAGATCTAAAGAGGTGTAAAGGTTTCTCCGCCTTCGAGGTTTTCGAGAAGGAGAAGATTCATAGTGCATCGGGTGTGTGCGTGCGTGTGGATCCTTGGATTAGTCACCTCTGCGGAGGTGGAGACCAAGTAAACAAACCGGGTTAGCGTTGATCTCTTTCTTTCTCTTTTATATTTTTGCTTCCGCTAATCTCTGTGCAGAGAAAGATCAAGAAAAATCGAGAAACGCTATTCACCCCCCCTCTAGCTATTCAACCGATCCTAACA
>NW_027434797.1:0-1043 GCF_044706935.1 Curcuma longa
CGAATCCACAAAGACCGTGAAATTAATTACTATCCTAGCACAATAAGAGTGGAGAGTTCATTGGAATTGGTTTGGTGTGGGAGAAGGAGTGTTCTAGAGTTCCTAAACCTTAATTCGAAGATAGAGTTCGACTGTGACAATGTGTGGAAAACGACTCTAGGACTTGGATTTCTCGGGGTATTGATTGATTGACCTGGATCCTCTATCATTCCTCAATCATTACACAATTGTAGGGATTCTAACCAAATTATCCAATTAAACCTCGTCAGGCTTCCTCGGAATAAATCAATGGTGTTCTAATGTTATTTAGGTTGGTTTGAGATGATTCTAGATAGCCTGGTTCAAGGCTTTCCTGTGTCACGCAGGCGCCCCAGAATACTACTAGATTCCTATCCCCTATCACAGGGTATCCCTTTTAGAGACCTCTCCCCAACACTAAACAACCGTTAGTTATCCCTCATAAAGATTATCCATAGCTTAAGCAATCCCTCGGAAGGTCCGGTTAAGACTCTACTCCTGTCACAAGGCGTCCCGGGTATACGATCCTAAGAATTCCTCAAACTCTGAATAATCTCTACCCTCATGGATTCATATTACTCACAAGCATATCATCAAACAAGCATTGAGCATAAATCCATGAAGTAATTGCACAATAATAGATCAATATATAGATTAACAAATCTCAACTTTACAATTATCCATAGGTAAACCCCATTCTTCCTACATCCTAGAATCTAAGGACTACTCCATATCGGGGGAGTTAGATGCAGAGTAGAGTGAAAACAATACATCATATTCCAAGAAATCTAGAGAAATCAGGAAATAAGACTTATCAATGAAGTTCTTCTTCTCCGGACTGCAATTTCTGCGGAAGGTGGGATGTAGATGCGATGAAATATCCAAGCGGATGAACGGATCGTCGAATTTGGCTCCAGAATGAAGCGTCGGTGGCTCTAGCACGCTCCAATGGCTCTCCAGGTCTCTCCCCTTTTTTAGAGCTCTTAAGGGGGTCTATTTATAGGCCCCCAAGAAATGCCCTGAAG
>NW_027434798.1:0-2318 GCF_044706935.1 Curcuma longa
ACGCATCGAGGGTAACGCTCTTATCATGTAGATCTAAAGTAGATCTAGGTTAGAAAACAAGTATGTGAAATTTTATTCTTTTAAATTTCGCACGGATCCGGTGGCTTAGCATTTTCGACTCGAGTCTTCGCTTGAGTCGACTCCAACAACAAAACTTAGCCAGTTTTGCTCGGAGTCTGCGTTTTACGATTTTTTTCAATCCTGCACAATTGTTAGTCAAATAATATGCAAAGTAAATTTGTTAGAGTAGTTCCTTGAACTTCCTCTGGGTCTTAACTTCAGGTTTCCAGTGAAACCCTGGGTTAGACCGACGCCTATTGTTCCCTTTGAGAACGCGTCCTCACCTACTCCTCTCAGGAGAATTTTACCTATTGTCAACTAAACCCTCCTGACCCGTTAGACTTTTGCTCGGCTCTGTCCTCAGCCCCCAGGGTTTGTGCTGCGGCTCGATCCTCCCTGACCAGCCCAGTCTTCTGCTGCGACTCGATCCTCCTGATCAGTCCAGTATTCTGATTGATCCATATCCTGACTAACCTAGACTTCTGCTGCGGCTTGGTCCTCCAGACCAGCCCAGACTTCACCTGGTGCTTTGACTATGCCAAGACTTCTGCTTGATCCTCTAGATCAGGGTTTTCTAATGCCTAGCTTTCACTATGACTTAGGTCAAACTTGTGCTCCCTACACACTTAGATCAACTTTATTAGTCCAACACACACTTAACTTGAACCTAGTTCCATTATCAAAACTAAAGTTCGATATGCTGATGCTCCCTGCACCAACAATCTCCCCCTTTTTTATTATGGCAACTTAAGGTTTGGTTCATACGAAAAATATTTTAAGTAAACTTAAGACATAGTTTGGGCTAAAAAAACATTAAGAACCATGCATAACAGAAATAACACATGCATAAACTTGTGACCGGTTCCCTTAATTTCAGCTAGAAATACCAAAATTTTTAGGGACTAATTTGTAATAATATAAATTAATCCCTAAATTTTGTAAGGGTTATTAGGGGTTAATTAGGCTTAATTAGAAAGCCTAATTAAACAAACTCAATTGGTCAAACCAATTAGCCCAATTAAATGAGCCCAATTATAACCCAATTGATTAAGCCCATATAGCCCAATTAATGATTAATAGGTTAATGGGTTTAAAGAGTTATTTGATCCGGTAAAGCCCTCACCCGAACCGAACCCGTTAAACACACCCGCCCGTTAAGAAGACCCAAAATCGCGATCTCTCCTTCCATTCTCGCGATTATTTCCTCGGTTCCATCGCGGCTCGTCTCTGTTTCTTCCCGAACTCGGCGAATGGCAGTGGGTGTCGCCGATCGCCGTCCACCAGCGAATCGAAGAGACGCCGGCGAGTGGCGAGCAACCAAGCTGGAGTCGGCAATGCAAACAATCGGGCGGTGGCAGCGAGCAAAGGGCGAGATTCGGAAAGGGAACCGAAGGTTGGATCGCCGGATTTTGGTAAGTTTAAGCTGAGATTCTTGATTTTAGGGCTTCTTGATGTTAGATCTTGGGTTTAAACGGTTTGGATTTTGATTCGATTTCAGATATGTGATCGGATTTTAGAGTTGGGTTTGGAATTGGGTTGATTCCCCTGTTTCGGCCGCGAGTGAAGAAGAAGAAGGAGAAGCAACCGGTAAGGTAAGGTTGCATTGGATTCCTTGGATTTCTAGGGTTTCTTGGATCTAGTTCTTCAGCTCCTTGAACCTCTCTGCTTCTTGATCAACCTTGGTGTTTCCTCTTATCTCGGCCGCAATTGGAAGAAAGAATCAGATCAATCGGAATTTTAGGGCACGACTTCAAATTGAGGTAAGATCTCAATTCTAATCGAGTTTATAATGAATTTCGATTGGTATACGATCCAAGATTTTTGGATTGATTCGGTTTCATTGGATCTTGAAGTGGGTTGCCTTCTTCTTATTTCGGCCGCGAGTGGAAAAGGGAGAAAGAACCAAAGCTACAAATCTAGGGCAAGATCTGTTGAGGTAAGCTTCTTAGGAATTCTAGCTTAATTATAAGTGATTAACAATGGATTGAGATGAATGATTTGGTTATTTCTGTTTTAGTTTAGGATGGGATCACGGGGATTTCGGCTTAGCCGAGATCTGGTTGAGCTGGTTGAGCTCAAATCTAATCTAAGGGATTAGATTAAGTTTAATTATGATTTAAATTGAATTAGGTTTCAATTGATGGCAAAGGTAGCTTGAAATTGAATTAATTGGAACCTTGAGTTACTGTTTAAGCAAAGATTTGATTGGTTAACTAAGGTTGAGCTTATCCCTTAGATTAGGTTATGGATAACCTAAA
>NW_027434799.1:0-1548 GCF_044706935.1 Curcuma longa
CAACTCCTCTCTCACACGATTGAAACAAAAGTAATCAGGCAGCATCTCTAATTTCTTCGGTCACCCTCGCGAAGGAGCAGCGGTGAAGGAAGGCTACAGGGCTAGGGTTTCTTCTCTCCTCCTTCACGTGGCCGAAGAGAAGCTATAGGATGCACAAGGAAGAAGAGTTTGGCCAGAGGGCGATCGGGTAGGACAGGGCGGCGGGATCGCTGTAGGCCAAAGAGGGGATCATAGCCGGTAGCGGCGTCGCGACTAGGAGGTGGCGTCGCAACTCCAGAAGGCGGCAGAACAGGGGAAGAGCAGAGGGAAGGCATCACAATTGACAGTGGCAGACAGTAAGCTGGCACTCCGAGCTAGGGTTCCGCCGAGTCTTCCATGTGACCAGCTTTGCCATCTTGCTTCTCTGGTAGCTAGCAAACCACCAGAGAGCGGCGCGGCGCTGCACTCACGGGGAGGCCGATGAATAGGGCACGAAGCCCTATTTTTATCGCAATTATTAGGGTTTAGAAGCGCGGCGTCTGATGAGAAGCATAGACGCACGGTTTTAGGGTAGTTAGCCACGGTGAACCGGAGGAAGAAGTGAACTGGCAAACCTAGCCTAAATTGGAGAACCTTAAACCAAGCTAAACCAAACCGGGTAATTAGGGTTTACTATAGCAAACTAGGTTCAAACTTGGTTTGCTTGGTTCAATAACCAAACGACCTCTTATTTGACTCAAATTAGTTTTGTTCAATTCATCTTTATAAGACGAATCTACTCATCTCTTCTGTTTTGCAAAAACCTCTTCCAACACGAACCAAACTAAGTTGGTTCAATTTTGGTTCAAAATCAAATCATTTGATTCAATAACCAAACGACCTCTAATTTGAACGGAATCAGTTTTGTTCATTTTGTCTTCGTAAGACGAATTCCATCATATTATCCTTGGTCTGATCAAACCAAACTTTATTTATCTCATTTTGAGAATCCAATTCTTAAGCTCGTTTTAAGTCCTTCGGAGAACTTGTAGTGCGTGTGACCCAATAGGTTCTCGTTTATGTTGGCAGTCCGTAATTAACTATTAATTACAGAACAATTATGAGTGGCACTTAGTAGTACATCATGATCCCCAATTGATCGAAAAATCAATGATTAACTCCAGAACATCTTCTAAACCTTTCAGTCAACTCTAATTAAATGTGCCTCATTTCTTTCACCATCTTATACCTGCTTAGTTCAAGATATGACCCATGTTGTTGGTATAGTCTTGCCCCAAGTATCATTGGATTTTAATGTTTGGCTAAAATGAGTTTAAGTTAGGCAATGTTGGTGATCTAACATATGTGAATTGAGTTCACAGGAAAGTCTAGGATTGAAGTCTTGGCAAATGGTGAAGCCCCGGAGGCGCGGTCTCTTAGCAAATAGTGAAGTCCTGGAGGCGCGGTCTCTTGGCAAATGGTGAAGTCCCGAGGTGCGGCCTCTTGGCAAGAGGAAGACTTAGCATGATGAAGCTGAGGAAAACATCTCAAGCAAGTGCAAGGATGGGCACGACAAGGCTTGTTGATAAG
>NW_027434800.1:0-4509 GCF_044706935.1 Curcuma longa
CTTGTAACGACCCGGCCCCTCGGCCCCTTGGGCGGCCCAACTGCGGCCCAATTGGCCCCTTCTTGGGCGGTCCCGGGGGCGGCCCGGCGCCCAACGGCAACCCCTATGTCGCGACCGATGCCCCGGCCGTGCCGTTACAATCGGTCTTTCCACCCCGGCCAGTGACTTTGTGCCCCAGTATTCGAACTCAAGACTCGGCTAAGGACTGGAGTCCACGAATCCCTGGAGCCAAGTGAGAAGCGCTCACTTGGCTACCAGGATTCATAAACTCTAGTACTTAACCTTAGGTCTAGAGTTCGAATCCTGGGGCGGCCTATTGGCCAGGGGTGGAAAGACCAATTGAAACGGCACTGGCCAGTCGTCGGTTGACGACATAAGGGGTTGCCGGGCTGAGTAACGGCACCGCCGAGGGGGCCACGGGCCGGTCGTCGATTGACGACATTGGCGGCCCCTCGGGCAGCCCAAGGGGGCCGGAGTCGACGGGCCGCCCAAGGGACTAGAGTTCATGAAGTCACGCAGCCTGGTAGCCAAGTGAGAGCTTCTCACTTGGCTACCAGGATTCATAAACTCTAGTACTTAACCTGGAGGTCTTGAGTTCGAATCCTGGGGAAGGCAAAAATCCACTGGCCAGGGGTGGAAAGACCAATTGAGTAACGGCACGGCCGAAGGTCGTCGGTTGACGACATAAGGGGTTGCCGTTGGGCCGCCAGTTGGGCCGCCCAAGGGACCGCCAACGGGCCGCCAATTGGGCCGCCCAAGGGGCCGAGGGGCCGGGTCGTTACAATAAAAAGGCGCCTTTTTATTGTAACGACCCGGCCCCTCGGTCCCTTGGGCGGCCCAATTGGCGGCCCAATCGGCGGTCCCTTGGGCGGCCCAACTGGCGGCCCCTGGGCGACCCCTACTGTCAATCGACGACCCTCGGCGGTGTCGTTACTCACTAGGACTTTCCACCCCTGGCCAGTGGATTTTTTGCCTCCCCCAGGATTCGACTCTTAGACCTCCAGGATAAGTACTAGAGTTCATGAATCCTGGTAGCCAAGTGAGAAGGTGCTCACTTGGCTACCAGGATTCATAAACTCTAGTACTTAACCTGAGAGGTCTAGAGTTCGAATCCTGGGAAGGCAAAAATCCACTGGCCAGGGGTGGAAAGACCTAGTGAGTAACGGCACGGCCGAGGGTCGTCGGTTGACGACATAAGGGGTCGCCATTGGGCCGCCAGTTGGGCCGCCCAAGGGACCGCCGAGGGGCCGCCAGTTGGGCCGCCCAAGGGGCCGAGGGGCCGGGTCGTTACACTGCTAACAATAATATTTTTGTTATTGCTCATATTAATATAGGACGAGAGAGTACCCTGAGATGCAGTCATGTGTGAAGTTGCACCAGTATCCATGTACTAGTTTTCATCAGGAACATTTAGAGATAAATTGTGCATTGCTGCATCAATGTCAGTAGGTGCATAACTCGAAGGAGGCGACACTTGGGCACTGTATGCTTGTGGTGGACGATTGCCAAGAATTCCGGGTTGACGAGCAGGAGGTGGGCGAGTCCGTGAAGAGGTGGGGTAAGGGCAAGGGGGAGAAACCCATGCTTGTTGTCCCCAAGACCCCGATAGTGGGTATGGTACTACTGGTACGGCTGCTGCTGCTACCACGAACGATGTTGTTGTTGTTGCCATGAACGCTGCTGTTGATGTCTACCGTTGTGGTTGTTGCTACCACGACCTTTTCCTCTACCACCATCATATTTTTTTCGATTATTGTTGTGGGTCTGGCACCGTTCTGACCATTATTGTTGCGGTTTGATATATTTCCAGAACGTGATATCAAGCTTCGGCCATAGCTAGACGCAGGATCAATAGAACCGTTGGTGGTGAGGAGGGCGGTGTCGGCAGCATTGGTGGCGACGGCTGCCTGTTTAGCCTTTCGAGTTTCCTCAAGGATTAACCTCGATCGTGCCTCATAAAAAAGAGGGTAAAGGATTACTCTGTTGAATAATGTAGCAACACCCATCATAGTTCTCATTTAACCCTGCAATTAATTGAAGAACTAACCGTTGATTTGAAATCGGTGCACCAACGTTGAGAGTTGATCGGCAAACATTTTGAGTTCTTGACAATAGGCTGAAATATTAGGATAATCGTCCATCTGAACTTGAGTGAATTGATTTTCTAGGTAAACAGCACGAGAAGTTTTGTTATCTTGGAAAATATTTTGCAATCGCTCCCATGCTTGTTGTGCAGTCCCATCCGGTTCTAAGATGTGCAAGAGATCGGAGGAGATCGTACCATAAATCCATTGAAGAACTATTGCATCCAAGCGCGACCATAATGCTTTCTCAGTCTCGATAGCCTCTTCTTGTTCCGTCTCGGTTGACTTTGATTTCGATGGAATAATATGATCGATAACTTGATATGCTCGGCAATGGATTTTAAACAACTCCGCCCATGAAGAATAGTGTCCCTTTTCCATCTCTAAAGTAATAGAGATGAAGTTCCTGACATTATTAACGGCCAGAGCAGGATGAAATTTGGTTTGATCGGCCATTAATACAAGTAGAAGGAGAGAGAGAGAAAGAGAGAAGGATGAGAAGGTGGAGAAGAAAGGAAGTTGGAATAGCTATGGCTCTGATACCATGAAAGAAATTCTGCGTGCCCATCTTTTCATTATGATAAAATATATATAGAGTACATGAGTATTTTTAGGCTACAAATTAAGATGAATATTTACATTCTAATAATGCAGAGATTATTTCTATAATCTAACAAGGTAAATATTTACATCTAATAATAAAAGATTTATAGAGATTATTTCCATAATTCAGAGATTATTTCCATAATCTATCCCCTGCGATGGCGCTATCCTAGGTCCCGCCTTTGCGGCCGTTGCACGGTCTCCCGGTCAGGTACCTCGCTACCTCCGTTGCCCTTGGCTGCATGGCTGCCTCCTCCGCCCCCATCTCCGGTTTCCGATCTCTTCTGGCTGTCGGGAAGAGGAGTCCGTCGTCTTTGTCGTCCGGTCCGGGGTCGTGTTGAGCTAGCCTGGAGAGGGGTGCTCACTCCCCATGGCTCCGATGAGAGTGCCATTGCAATTCTCAGCACACAGACGGTAAATTTCGCCTTTGTGTTCTCTTGAGGTTGCAACAAGAATTACATCGCATTCTTAGCATAATTATTTGCTGGACTGTGTGTGATCTCTTTATTCCTTTATTGTTTCTCTGGGATCCTAGAAAAATTGAGCAAGGTCAGGTTTCTTAACTCAATTTATTTGGCATATTTTGAATGTTCATGCGCTAGAACCGTAACTCCTATATTTTAAAATTCATATTCCAGTCAATACTTGAGGTGGTGAATATTTCTGGGGAATGTGTAAGTTGTTTGTGGATTTGATGAGGATGTCTATTGTCCGTGGATACTGTGTGATACGTGTCAGTACATTGTCAAGTAATTCAGTGAGTTGTAGAATGGCACAGATCCGAATAGAAGTTTTGGAGCATGTAGTCTCTAATTCTGGTAGCATCGAGGTCACTTCGATGCTACAATGCATTGTGTAGTGCTCCTTGTCGAGCTCAGTTCATGAATTTCTTGGTTTATTAGTAATATCTTCATTATCATAGTTAACCTTTAACCATGCCAAATAGATTGATAATATAAATCAAATTAACTGCATCTGGATATAATGTAATATGACATCAAAGTACCTACTATGACCTCATACCTCCTTTTCTTGCATGGCGAAGTGCCTTTACAATGAATGGAAGGGAAATGCTCTCATGAAGTTTGACCTCCAGTCCATTCTTTTAAGAAGAACCACGGAGCAAAAAATCAACCTCATTGAAATTGGTAAATACAACTCCATTTTCATAAATTTAATTGATAAGAAAACACATTGTCATTCATCGCCATGTGGAAAAGGATGATGTGGTTTGGAACTTGTAGATTCCATTTATTCTTGAAGGTTCTGCATGGCCTAATTCAGGTTATGTTCATGTTAACTGGATGGTTCAACCCACACTACACCGTTACACTTATCTTTAACATCTTCAGGTCATGCTTGGCACTCAATATCCTGTGTTCTGGGAGCTGTTTGGTCAAGCCTAACAAAAGATAATTTGTTGCCTTTTATGTTACAAATTCTTGTGCAACTACTAGAATTTTACACCATCTAGAAAAAAGCTTCGAACACTAATTTGTAACGACCGCCCTTCTTACTCTTCAGGCGATCTGTTACTTATACTTGTTAACATCTACTATTAATTTAAATTTTCTTACTATGTGATAGTTGAGTAAATACATGCTCTCAATTGGGTAATATAAAGTCTAACCATCCTAGTAACAATGACCAAACCATAATTACAATCTAAGAGCATGACAATTAAACATACTTTAGCAATTTCTAAACATGGATTTAGAAACCTAGATATGGTATCAACTTGACATTAAAACTAAATAATGATAACATCTGGAATTTATCTTAAATAACCTGTTGGCATCAAAACGGGGCTCCTGTAACTTCC
>NW_027434801.1:0-1579 GCF_044706935.1 Curcuma longa
AATTTATAAATTTATCGAAAACCCACAATTAATCCAAATAAATGAAGTATAGGTGCTCTGAGTCGTATTTTTCCAAGGACTAGTAGATAATTGTTCAATTCAAGCTCACGTGTGTCGTTCTTTTTGGGTTTTCTATAAAAATGAGGGTTTTGGGATTTTGGAACCAAAAACGCAAGCGCAAAACGTAAGGAAGTAATGAAATGCAATGGAAACAAACAAGCAAACCTAAGTATCAATCTAACCTAAGCATGCAAATCAATTTGAAATCAAGAAACAAAACTAAACTATCTAACAATGAAACTTATCATCCCTAATGCAATGTATTTAACCAATGGAATTAGCTAACAAATGCACCTAAGCTAATTAAGCTCAATCTGATAAACTCGATACGGAATAGTTGAAACTGATACTAAATAGTGCCATTGGCACGGAATTAACCTAAATACACTAACATCTAACATTCACCAAACAAATTGCATTCAAGGTATTAAATCAAGGTTGTAATCGAGCCTAAACACTAACCAAGAATCGAATTCAAAAAGTTTGATCAGAACACAAAATCAGAAACAAAATTGAACAGAACAAGGAAAATGCAGAAACAAAATGCAGTAACAAAGAACAGTAACATCCAATCCTCCTCTTCTCCTTCAAATCCCCTCAGCTGGTTGTCAATCAACTTTTGAATCCATTTGGAAGCTTAAGAAGATAGGTCGTCGAGTGGTTTGCTAGCTGCTAACACTCGGAGAAGCCTGAAAAACCCTTTCTCAACAAAATCGAACGCTGCACAGTTGCGTTGAAGCTGGCAAACTGGAATCCTTATTTCCTCCTTGCTCTTATCGATCTTCTAATGATATGGAAGCTCTCCACGCTCCTCAGAGAACCCCTCAAAGGAGTCACGACGTCGGATGGTGCTGTGGACGGCTGGAACAAGAAGAAACAGAGACATTCACCGTCGGAGAAACCCTCTCCGTTGCGCCAATTCTAGCTGCCGGAATATACCCAATCGGTCGACTTCAGCTTCTTCAGGGATCAGGGAACGCGATGGAGTCGATTTGAGTGGATGGGGCTCGCGGTGCTGCTACGTCCGTGAGCAGGGGAGCGCGTTCGGGATGATGAACAGTGCGAGCAGCCTCTGCTCATCGGGTAATGTTTTTGATTTTATACTGCTGATTAATCAAGGAATCTAGGCCCTTGATTTTAAATCCAGCGGTCAGAACTTGATCTAGGCTCTAGGGCAGCTTAGGATTTCCAAAAATTTGAGGGATCTTGATCGGGCTTGATCTAGGTCATGTCGTCCATGTTGGCTTGATCAATTTAGGCAAATTGACTCGATTTGATCGCGATTGAGCTCGATCTTAATCCAATTTGAATCCTAAAATCAATTAAAACTCAATTAATGTAAAATTTATCATTAAATCACAAAAATTATAATCAAACCTTCAATTATACCATATGACACAAATATAATCAAATCGATTCATTTAACAATTTATTTTCATAGTAAAGACCCAAAATTGAATCGATTAAAAATGTATAAAACCCTAACTTATCACTAAGCTCTTTTGGTGCGGTAGTATCA
>NW_027434802.1:0-67727 GCF_044706935.1 Curcuma longa
GAAGTATACTGAAAAGACTAGCTCTTTTGTATATAAACATTTATGAAATAAAGTATCATGTTTTGGTCAAATGATTGCAATAGTATATTTTGCAATAAAGTCCTCTTAATTTACATTGTAGATAACTTGGTGTCTGTGAGACACAGAAGACCATGATTATCGGTCCCTTGTGAATTATAAACTAAGGCTCACAACCAAGATGGCTTTGGACAAACCATCGGGAACGGTTGTAGTGTAATTCGGTGACTGTCTGTCTTGACTGTAGAATTACACTAGTGCACTTTGTGTGTATTGAGTAGGACCATTGAGGTTGTTCGATTTACACTGACTCACAAATTGAACAAGACCTCTGTTATTATAATTATGCACTCTTAATCCCGATGTAATAAATGGGCACCTATACTTAGTAATTATTGCTTTGATTTACCAAAGGGTGAGATCTTTCCGTCAGATCAAATATTCTCGGTAAGTTGGGTGATGTTGCTATCTATACGGTGTGCCATTAATTATAGAAGGAATCCGTGTCCCAGTAGGGCTGATGATGTCCCCTTGGAGAGCTCATAAGGATTGTCAAGTCAAATCTTGCAAGTGGACTTAGTCCGGCTGACAATAAGGATGAGTGGTACTATTCAAGGTCTTAGATGTCGATTATTGAGTTGTCAGTGAACTCAGATAATTGACGGACATACGATATCTTAAACACGGGGAGCAATGCATAAAATAATAAGAAGGAACTCATAACGTAATTTGGGGATTGGATTGGTAGTGCAACAATGATCCTCTAGTGGAATGGATATGAGTTAATGGATGATCAGCTTGTATCCGTGGGATTAGATCAAGTTGCATCCATTGGATCGAAATAAATAAAGAGGAATAGAGAATAGATTAGAACCGTTGGATGAGATTAGTCGCGTCCGATGGACGAGATCTCTCCGATTTCAGTTTTAATTCTCTTTGGAAAAAGAACTGGTTCACGAAGTGAACCAGACATTAGTTAATGAACCACACGCCCAAGAGGCTCATGAAAGTGGCATCCACCAGGTGCTTGTTAAGATATTGATGCTATGCTTGCAATTTTTTGTGTATATGTTGTTAGGTTCTATGTAGTACTTTTAACATATTATGCATATGTAGCATATAGAAACTCTCCCAACAAGGTAGGACAGTATGTACAATGACAAATACAAAAAAAGGTGGCAACACAAACAGTTACAAATAACTATTTGCATAAGATAAATCATTTGCTATTCACTAGCTATACACAAGAAATTGGAAGATCATTGAATTTTTAATACAAGTGGGATTGTTTGTCTCAAAGGAAGAAGCAGCAAATTTACCCAACAAAGATGGTCCAATGAAATCAATTTTACTCCTTTTTGGTTTCTAAATTGATTGTGTCAACAATGAGATTCAAATTTTCTTGGTTTTGGATTAGGGAAATCTTATGGGTTTCGGACCACATCTGTGCTTGCATTTGTTTTGTGCTTGTCTTTTGCACTTGGGCATTGATATCTGACCTAAACTTTTGCAGGATGGGATGCTTAAACACAAGGGTACATGAGAATTATCTCTCCTGAAGACATTGGATTAGCTGGTGCAAATGAATCTGGCATTGTCCTCGGAAACTTTAGGTATGGCTTAGGCCTTTTCATTCTATTCCAAGAGAGTTTGTGATGATGAGTGCCTCACTTCTTTCCTTTCAGTGAGACTATTATTACTTTCGAGAGTTTACTGCTCTTCCATGTTTCATCTTATTGAGGTTTGGGCCTAATAGATGATATGGCCTTCTGAGTTGGATGGTTGAACATGCCTAATGTAGGTTTGCCAGAAGTTGTTAGAGTTTGAGAGTGAGTTGCCTAGGGGTTTTGGCTGAGGTGTGTTGTACAGTATCTTGAAGTGTAGGTTGTGGTACTTGAGGGTCTAGAAGAAGCTCATCCATGCTTCCTTTGTGCCTTTTAGAGGGCCAAAGTGGCTACCATTCATAACTCGATCATATCCAATGACCTCCACACTGGGGAGAGGTGAGGAATGGTCTTCTGTCTTGTCTTCTGATGGAGAAAGAAAAGCGGAATTAACACGTCTGTCTCCAGCAGCTGAGCCTTTTAAGTAGCTGGGGTCCCCTTCCTTTGGGCCTTGGGAGACTTGCAATTGGAAGAAGGCCTCTATTTGCGGGCTTATCCCCTTCTATCAAGGAGAAGGGGAAGAGGGCCATCAAACCTGCTTCTTGATGTCCCCCTTGGGATGGATCTTCAGATGACTTGGGAACAAGGACCGGTAGAGGTCTTAAAGGTCCTAGTTTACTTGTGTTGGTTGCATTGTCAAGTGACTATTGGTGACATGACGATTAGGGTTCCCCCTCTGTTTGGAGAGAGGCTTCATTAGGCGGATACCTCACATCACATTTATATGCCTTTTCTATATCAACTTGACATCTTAATACATTCTACAATTTTACACAAGCTATGATGTCATTTGAATTTCTTGTCCTACATCAATGTTCTTTTGGCACAGTATTCTTCTTTCAGTGCACAGCAGAATAAGCTAAACGTCTGGGAAGCAGTAAGCAAGCATCTTCATTCTCTTAGTGTATGCATAGGCTGTAAACGAGCCCAACCAGCCACACATCTAAAAATTTGTTTTCCCTCTTGTTTTATTAAAATGCTTATTAAACTCAGGCTTATTGAACTCAGGCTCTGCCTAGCTCAATTAGAGCCAAAACTCGTTCTCAAATCAGTATAGGAAGCAAATGTCTGTAAACTCATTAAACATCTTGTAGATCAATTTAAATAAATGGATTTCAAATTAAAGATTTTTTTTTGAATATTAGTGCACTAATGTTAGAATAGTTATGACAAACTTGTTGAAAAAGTTGAAATAATCTGCATAATTGTGTCTGTATATGTGTATTTTGTAAAGGATATCATATTTCCAAAAAGACTGACACTTGATCTTTACAGTGGACGCCATGCTTTGAGGTCTAGATTGTTGGAGGTACATTTTTCTTCATTAATTTGCTTTGTAACAACATTTACTATTTTGCATTGTAAGTTGTGATTTATTTTTATTTGTTCAGTTTGGGTATGAGATTGATGGGAAGGAACTTGATGATGTCTTCAAACGCTTTAAAGAAGTTGCTGAGAAGAAAAAGGTGAGAAACAATTAACTATTGTAACTTGGGAGAATCATAGTTTTTTTTCCCTTTTTGTCCATTAATGACTTAAAAAACGTGATCCTATGCTCCACAACCAATGGTTTAGGAGAAAATGCAATCTTATAATGCTGAACTCATCCTTCCTCTTTCTTTGTGATGCTTAATTTGTTCAAAGTGGTAATTACTTGGAATTGATCTCTAGGAAGGATTCAAAAATGCTAACTCATTTTTTCTATGAGAACAGCGCATATCTGATGAAGACTTGGAGGCACTAATCTCGGATGAAATATTTCAGCCTCCTGTTATTTGGTCTCTTGGAGAACTACAGGTATACTCGGACTGGTCTTTTCCCCCTAAGCAAGCTCTCCAAACATAAACTCTCTAGTAATGGTTTAATTCACAGGCCACATGTGGAACACTTGGCCTGTCTACAGCAACTGTAAAATTAATAGCTTCTGATGGAGAAGAGAGAATTGCTTGCTCCATTGGCACAGGTCCAGTTGATGCTGCTTACAAAGCCATTGATAGCATAGTTGAGGTGAGCATACAGAATTCTGCCCTCCTGATTTTATGCTGTCATTTCATTAATAGATTGCAGTTCAGGACATCCTGAGTAACAAAAGATAGATGCAGTCGGTAGTGATAAAAAAAAAATATCTGTTCTTTAGTAACATAAAACGGAAAGTAAGTTATGAACCAACTCAAACATATTTCTTTAACTTGTCAGTACTCAGTATTGAGCTGCAGCTTTCTCTAAAAGTGAGAGTAGTCTAGATCACTGGTTTATGACTATAAACTTCTAATTAACCTCTTTGTTTTATTCAGTGATGGATTAGGACTAGCTCCAAAGCATGTGACTGTTTCAGGTAGTTTTGAAATCTAAGATACAAGACATGTCCATAATTGACTTTGATGGGCATTCTGTTAGATATGTTTATGACCTGGGTTCTGAAAACAGTAGTATCTTAGCTCATTTTTTTATAGTTGATTTTGTGGGAGGTGGTATTTGATGTAAGGAGCAAGCAAACTCCATTTAGAATGACGATGTAAAATAAATCAAGCGTACTTATTATTTCATAGTTATTGAATATTTTTAAAAAAACGTACGAGCGTGAGGAAACCTTCTATTGGTATTGCAGATTGTAGGCTTGTTCTTTTCTAGTTGGGTATGTTGTGTTGCACCAACCGTATGCTCGATCTCTATTTAAGTCGATGCTATTTTTTTCCCCCTAAGTTTTCCTTATCCTGAACATCCTCAGTTACCCTCGATATATTTAGGATGTATTTTGCCTCTACAGGTGCCTGCGGTTCTGAAGGAGTATGCTTTAACTGCAGTAACTGAAGGCATAGATGCAATTGCAACCACACGAGTGGTTATAAGCGGAGATGGTAGTCATACAGCAACACATGCCTTAACAGGACAGGCTATGCATCGAACTTTCAGGTCTTCTTTCTATTCTGCTGCATATCTCTCATTACTCAAGGATAAGAACTTCTAATGCCGAATGATTTACTTTTCCCAGTGGAAGCGGAGCTGCCATGGATATTGTAGTATCCAGTGTTCGGGCCTACATTAGCGCTCTAAACAAAATGCTAGGTTTTGTGTCTGCCATGAAAGCTTCAAAGGAAACGCCAAAGAACATAGCATCTTCAATTGAGTAAATTGCAGCCTGTGTAATGTTCGGTCAGTATCCTGGCATACTAGCGAAAGCTTTTGCTTGTTTGATGGTGATGAGGTGTCCGGATTATCCTCCATTTGTATTTATTTAGACACAATTTTCCTTCTCAATGCATATTTTATCAAGACATGAATGGGGACTATTGAATGCAACCGGTTGCCATTTACCTCTCTTCTTTGTATATTTCTTGCGTACATGTTGAAAGTGTACTTCGACATTTTTTTTATAACATTAAAAGAGCGTGTTAGTTATTGAGAATTTGATTAACTCTCTCTAACCCTACAATTAGACTATTAGAAGCTTAAGTAATCTTAACCAATTATTGTGAACGGCCGCGTGGACCCAAGCTTCCCACGATAGTTGACTCGCCAAAGTCCACTTAAGTCCCACTTGCACGCGTCTCCCACCTCGCTGGAACGCGTCAAGAGCCGCTAGCCGCGTCCTGCGTGCGGTTTACGGTGTTCTTATAATTTTTCGTTCAAAACAGCAGAAGTTTCCCTGCAAACTTTCCTAAATTTCCTGTCTAGTTCTTGGAAAGAATCTAATTGTTTCTTTTGTTTGACCAATTTCCTACGTCCCCAACAAGGAAAGAATCTAACGCGGTGTTCTGAGTCTCAATTTCCCTGATACCACCCAATTCGCCAAATCACTGATATTTCAGGACGAACAAGTCTTTTTCTTCTTCTTCTTCCCAGCACAGGGTCTCCGATTTCCTCCATTAACAGATCAAGTCGAGCTTCATCTCAGCTCAAACATCTCCCTCCTCGTCCAATCCAAATGGCACAAACACAGACTCCTGATGAGCTTCGTCAGCCCAAAGCGCAGACAAAGAAGACCCAATCAACTCCAGACAAGCTCAGGTCCAGATCCTCCGGTGCTCAACAGAACGGCAAAGGAAGGAGAGGAATCGCGAAGAAGGAAACTCCAAATTATATGAAGTCCACAACTTGCTCGGACGCAAGGAAGGATCCCATGCAGGTAAGTGCTCAATCCCCTGCACCTGCTACCGTTGTCAAGGCCAAGAATCATGCTGATCAAAGCAATTCAAAGCCTTCCCCTTCCTCTTCTCCTTCTCTTCCGGTTGCGAAGCACTTGAAAACATTAGCAAGGAAAGCAAGTTTACGACCGCGAAGGCCTTCGATGAAGAAGATCTATGAAACGAGTGTGCTGTCGCCTCGAAGAAAGGTTAGCAGGGCTACTTGTTCGTCCACTATGAAGGAATCCAAATTCCCCAATGTGTCGGAGGTAAATCCGGGGAACGAAGTCGCTGCGTTGACTTCTGCGGTTAAGGTCTGCCCTTTCAACTACTGCTCTCTGCATGGCCGTAGGCACCAGCATTTGCAACCCTTGAGACGATTACCATCAGCGAGAAGGCGGTCCTTCAGGACGCAGAGGAGCGTGAAGTTGAGAAGGGTATCATCGATTAGGAGGAGAAGTTTTAAAAAGGGAGGAAGAAGCATGAATTCAAGCAAGATGAGGAGTATCCAAGGCTCAAAGATCGCTCCTGTAATAGAAGAGACGAACTACGATTTCTTGAATGAGATCTACAAGGATGAGTTTGATAGAGAGATATCAAAATTTCTTGAGAGTTTAGAGCCGTCGGGAGATGATACGGAGTTCAGCGAAGAGGAAATTGAAGAATTTGAAGGAGAAGGGATTTATATCGAAATCCCTGAACAACATGGCCTTGAAGAATCAAAGTCAGCCATAGGCGACGGATCTCACACGAGCAAAGGCCACAGCTTTGTTGCTGAAAATGGAGGTGGAGGTAATACTGCAGATAACGTAGTTTGTTTTGATTTTGAAATTGAAAAAAATCTCATGAAGAGTCTAAATTAACCACAGATGTTACAAGTCCACACCGCATAATCTTCGGCATTGTCGCAGATGATGCAGATCACGGAGATGATAAACATGAAGAAACTGATGAGAGTGGAAGTGACGAATTGGAAGAAAAAAATATTTCTTCTGAAAGCCAAACAATTGAACAAGTTGTCGAAGATGACAGTACAAGTGAACAAAACCGCAGTGTTGTTGCAGATGATCAAGGTTCAGAAAGTAGTAATGTTTATCACAGCAATAAGTCTGAACAAGATGGCTTTGGAAAAGCTAAATTAGGAACAGACGATGAAGATGATGACAACAGCAACATAAGCAATGGTGGAGAAGATGATAGGACTGAAGGTCGTAACGCTGAACGATCGAAATTGGCCGCAGCTGAAGAATGGCCGGAAAACAAAGAACCTGAAATCACTAGTGGTTATGAAAACCCAGACAGCAGCCTCAAGCTCACCGAAGAAGAAAAGGTTAGAGATGGTAGATTCATTGAAAATCAAGGCTTTTGGGACTCCGTCCAACTTCATCGATCTAAGTGAAGGTATCTACTCAGAGGATGATCAAACATGGGAGCATGATCAGACAGGAACAATCTTTGCAGCTATTTGCACCCAAAATGGGATGATCACCAGCAGTGAAGGAGCAAGAAGCCACCAGTCTCCTAAGCTAAGTAACAAGCAGAAGGCAAGACGCAGAAGTGTAACGTGGAAGAAGGATATCGAGATGGAAGTGCTAAGACTGATCAATCCAAGGGCACCGCGATTCCTTCCGGTGGAACCCAACCCAGCAGATGAAACGGTCGATCTGAGGCATCAGCAGGGAGACGAAAGGAAAAGTTCAGAAACATGGATGATCGATAATGCACTTCAAAAGACGGTGAGGAAATTGACACCCGCGCGGAGTAAGAAGGTAGCACTTCTCGTGGAGGCATTTGAGACTGTCATGTCAGTGCCCATCCATGACTTAACCTTGAAGAGTCCAACTTCAGATCTTGGAAGACCAGTGCAAGCTTGCAGATGAATAATGTCATGGTGCACAACAAAGCCTGTCAGTGATCAAGTCAAGCAGCAGAACTGAACAATTTTCCAGGAAGGATTTTTTAGTAGAAAGAACTGTGTTGATTCTGTGGATGTGAACATGTAGATCAAATGCAAAATTTCTGATTTCTCTGATGATTCATAAAAAGTGTCATTTTAATTTTCTTTCTTTTCCTCTAACTTAAAAGCATTAATACACCTGATTCACCCAACCACAAAATATCCAGAGAGCAGAAGAAAGCATTTACGTGCGTAGTCGAGCTGGAGAAGAAGAGGAGAAGAGGAGGGCGAATTTAAGGAAGAAGAATCCCTTGGATACTTCCTATCCCTCTCAGGCCTCAGTGATCAGGAGGCTCAAGCCTCAGCTCAGGCGGCTGTTGCAGTTCTTGTCCGTCGACTCCACTCCCGATGCCTGTCTGCCTGCCTGCCTCCATCAAACCCTGTTCTTTTTATATATTTTTTCTTGTCTGCCATTGAATGCCACCGTAAACATGGTTCATGATGATAGCCAGGCTCAGCAGCAATAAGTACGCGCTCCCTTTGTCTCTTTGCTTCTCGCCGTAACACCTACTTCCTTCCCTACGCCTCACTTCAGGCCTTCCTCCATTTGTTTTTGTATATTTCGGTCCTCGCTGAGGTATTTTGCTTTCCTGTGAGCTGAACATCTGCGTCGAGCACGCCCCATCATTCCGTCGAACGAACACCATGGACATTGTTGCAGAAAGCTAGCTTCTTTTGCTTCTGCATGGGCTCTGGCCATCATTTCATCCACAACTTCACTTTTCTACGAAAAAAAGTAGACAGCAACGATAACTTGCCCAGTGCTTGCGGAAAGATATAGCTTCTTGAAGTTCATCTAACCTGGTTCGCGAGCAATCCCCCATTCGATTCTGATTTCAGAAGAGCAGTGAAGGAGGAGATGATATCGGCGGTGGACCTTTACCACGTGCTGACGGCGGTGGTGCCTCTTTACGTGGCGATGATCCTGGCGTACGGTTCGGTGAAGTGGTGGCGTATCTTTACCCCCGACCAGTGCTCGGGGATCAACCGCTTCGTGGCACTCTTCGCCGTGCCGCTGCTCTCCTTCCACTTCATCTCGACCAACAACCCCTACGCCATGAACTACCGCTTCATCGCGGCGGACACGCTGCAGAAGCTGATCGTGCTGGCCGTGCTGGCGGCATGGGCGAAGTTGAGCGTCCGCGGCTGCCTCGAGTGGGCCATCACGCTCTTCTCCCTCGCCACGCTCCCCAACACGCTGGTGATGGGCATTCCCCTCCTCAAGGGCATGTACGGGCCCGACTCCGGCAGCCTCATGGTCCAGATCGTCGTTCTTCAGTGCATCATCTGGTACACCCTCATGCTCTTCCTCTTCGAGTACAGGGGCGCCAAGCTCCTCATCATGGAGCAGTTCCCGGACACGGCAGGCTCCATCATCTCCTTCCACGTCGACTCCGACATCATCTCCCTCGACGGGAAAGAGCCGCTGCAGGCCCAGGCGGAGCTCGGCGACGACGGGAAGCTCCACGTGACGGTGCGCAAGTCGACTAGCTCGCGCTCCGAGGCCTGCTCGCGGCGCTCCCTCGGCGGACTCAACTCCGGCGGCATCTCCATCACGCCGCGCCCCTCCAACCTCTCCAACGCGGAGATTTACTCGCTGCAGTCGTCGCGGAACCCGACGCCGAGGGGCTCCAGCTTCAACCATGCCGACTTCTACTCGATGGTCAGGAACGCCAACGGCGGAACGGCGAGCAGCTTGAGCCCGCGACACTCCAACTTCGGCGGCGTGACATTGGACGTGGAGACAGGGACCAGAGCCAACGGTGCTGCCATGGCGTACCCAACTCCACCTGCGACCGGAATGTTCTCGCCGGTGAAGAAGGCGAATGGTGTAGAAGGAGGGAGGGATTTGCATATGTTCGTATGGAGTTCGAGCGCGTCACCGGCGTCAGAAGGAGGGATGCATGTGTTCGGAGGGGCAGAGTTCAGGAATGAGCATGGGGTTGCTCTGCAAGATGATCACCGCCACAAAGGTGAGTTTTTTTTTTTTTTTCTGAATGAATTATAAATTTTATATTTCTTCGGTTTTCTTCTTTCATGGAGAATTGTTTGCCCATTACGGGTGCAATCTTACTGTTCATATCGTGCTCTTTGGCTTTGTGTACCCTTCGTTGTCCAATGCACGAAGAATCTTCTTTCTTTAAACAACAGGGAACAGGCAAACAAGTCTGTTTGCAACTTTGGGTCCATTTGCGACTCTTCCAAAGCATCTAAAAGTTATCTTTAAAAAAAAAAACCAATAATTCTACAATTTGCTGCTTGAATTTTGTACTTGTTCTTCAAACTCAACGTACCTGAAATCATCTGCTTCTGGCTCACCAAATTTTTGTGATCTTAGAAGCCAATCGTGATGCCTATGATTTGTATCGACGAGATGACTTCAGTTTCGGCAACAAACCCATTGGTCAGGGAATTGATGACATTAAGAAGGCTGGGCAGAACCTTACAAATGCAGGTTCAAATTCAACAGAGTTCCACCCGAAAACAGGGGTTGATGAAGTCTCAAAGGCCTTAATGCCGCCTGCGAGTGTGATGACCAGACTTATACTGATCATGGTGTGGCGAAAACTAATCCGAAACCCCAACACCTACTCGAGCCTTCTCGGGCTCATCTGGTCTCTCGTCTCCTTCAGGTACAAACTTTGTTATTCAAATTTAGCATCAGTGTCGTGCAATGCAAACGGCAACTAATCATTCCTTCAGGTGGGAAATTGAAATGCCTGCTATCGTTGCAAAGTCGATCTCCATACTTTCTGATGCAGGGCTTGGGATGGCCATGTTCAGTCTCGGTGAGTAAAACTTTGCTTCATGTTTCCTCAAAAGGGTGTGTAGTAATGTACCCAAGTTCCTGTTACAGGTTTGTTTATGGCATTACAGCCGAGAATTATAGCTTGTGGCAATTCCCTAGCTGCATTCGCCATGGCAGTCAGATTTGTCACCGGCCCTGCTGTCATGGCTGCTGCTTCTATTGTAGTCGGGCTGCGAGGAGTTCTGTTACACGTTGCGATCGTACAGGTTTTGTAAACTAAACATAGCCGCCACGCTCAAAACATGAAGCTGCTGACAATAAGTGTTCTTTGCTGCAGGCAGCTCTTCCCCAAGGGATCGTGCCATTTGTGTTTGCAAAGGAGTATAATGTGCATCCTGACATTTTAAGCACGGGGTATGTGCTTCAGTTTCTCTGTTTTTGCACGATGGTTTTTTTCGATCGGGTTTTAAATCTGTTGAATTCTTGCAGGGTTATATTTGGGATGCTGATTGCTCTCCCTATCACTTTAGTTTACTACATTTTACTGGGGCTTTGAAGCTGAAGAGTTCCGATGCGAACATCAGTTAGGAAGATAGTATGATTTCCTGATCAACTATTTAGCGGGGCTGAAAAAGAGTTTAGATGTTTGTGGTAGTATAATGACAGATAGACTACCATGTAGAAGAACTAGGATTAAGATACTGACACACAGTGGTCTTCAAGTCCTTGTATTTCTTTTGTTTCAGTGTAAGGGGACTATGCATTTGAAGAAAGTTATGTAGGCAGCTCCATGTCGATCTAAACTCAATTTGAACAATTGCTGAGCAGCAACCATCCATGGCTAAGCAAATTTGCCTGCAAGTAGAGGGAAAAAGTTAAAGATAACGACAAGTGGGTAACAGTTGAGCTAACAAAATCATATATAAATAATATACACATGTACTAAGAAACATATACAAACAATGTATGTGTACCACAAAATACATACTTGGAGAATACACTACATCTTGAGATGTTCCTATGCCTAATACTTTGTTCATCCATGCAAATTTCCTTTTAAGAGGAGTAGCCTAGCCTCGGCCATCATCATATTCTAGCTGTTCCAGAAATCTAACATTTTAAAATGATCCTATGATAGCTAATTATTTTAAAGACCATCACTAGTATGCCAATAAAGAAAAGTTTGGCTTTAGATCATGTTATCTAAGGTGACAAAACAGTTTAATCTTTCAATTTTTTTTTTTTTTATAATAGGTAGATGACTTTCTCCCCTTCCTCTTTACCATCTTTCATTTTATTTTTAGGACAGAAAAACGTCAATTATTTTAAAATATTGAAAAATTATTTTTGAATACTTTATCTTTCATTCACCGGAAAGAAAGATTTTATAGAAGACTATAACAAGCTAATGTTCACATTTAACAGATAATTTAAAAAGTAGTTCATTTGAATTAAGATATTTGTAATAACTAGCAGAGGAAAAAACCACGCCTGTATGTAGCTGGAGACATACTAGTTTATATAATGACAAATGGTGCTTCACAAAACATGCTCCAAACAATGTTTTAAAAATCAAACCAGAGATCAAACTGATAATATTACCGAGCCATTTATTCGACCAGTTGAGTCAGTTAACTAGAGAAATAACATCATAGACCTAATTTATAGCATAAATTATTTTATATCAATTTACTACACATTATAATAATGATAATAGATCTGGTTCCAAAATATTTTATATATAAACAACAGTTAGTTCTAAAATAAACAACAAAAAATTTAGAAGAAAGTACAATCCCTGCATTAGGTAAGATTCAAACATATGAGAATGGGCAACCATCTAATCATTAGGATAATAGCCCCATTGTGACATCAGCGCTGGTTTCCATTTTTAATAACGATTGCCCCGGTTTTTACCGGTTTACAAAACCCTTTTTCCGTACCAATCGAACCGGATGTATAACCGGTTCCCGGTGTGACGGGACGGGTCTGGTCGGATCCAGTTTTAAAAATAGTAGCACCGAGAGGGAAGAAAAACCACAAATTTTGCTGCCATTCTGCCAAGAAATTAGTGAAAACAAACGTGTTTAAAAAAAGTCACACGTTAATGTATTCCTCTGATAGGATTATCTGCATAAGTTCCTTCAAATTAGGCAGTACATGCCGCGGGCCCAAACTTTCAGCGCCGATGTAATTCAGTAGCTGCTCCAAATCCTGCAGTATAAAACTGAGAATCACATAAAATATTAAGATGCAATTTGATAAAGTTTTTTCGCACTCTGTAGGGTATCAGTGTCCGAATGCAAAAGATTCATATTCCTAATAACATGAATCTGGAGTTAAGTAACAATTTTGCAGTAGCTTTTAGTAAAAACAAGTTTGAAAAGGGCAAAAAATCCAAGCTCCAAAATCAATTGTGAATAATGACTTTGTATATGAGCCAATAACAGTTTAAATAATTCCACAATATCATTGTCATTCAGAATGATTGAGCAACAAAATAAGAGTCGAAATTATAGCAAGGGAAATCCAACATCAACATGGTAATCAAGACAGATCTCACTATTGGCTACTTTTCGTATTTTGCAAAAAATATACTGGGTGAACCATCTGAATGAAAGTTCAAGAACCAGTACTTAAGATCTGTTCAAGTTCAAATAGAGGGAAGAAAGAAGCTGGAGCATTTGGCTAATGTTTTTCTCTAATCACAGCTGCATAAAAAAAAGTGTTAAAAAGTATCAAAGATATAATCAAAATCCATGGTAGGTGCTTCTTAATACTGGTTGGGCTGGAAGTAAACAACAGTTTGGATCGAGAGGTAAGCATTCCACGACTATTATTACAGTGACCAAGCACTGCCATTAATTACTTCAGTATCCTAGGTATATAGAGAATCTTCCAGCCTGGTAAACATAGAAGTATTACATAGTTTTTGAATGCAAGGCACTACGGCCTCATGATAACCTGAATGAAAATTCAGAGGGTGTAATATTATTTTAACACATTTTATGTCTTAATTTGTGGAATGAACCAGAACTATATTTATGGTATGAGAATTGTAACGGGTGTATGAGAGTGAACTAATGAACCAGAGTGCAAGGTTAGTCTCAGTATGAAGAGATCCAATGATCATACCTTTTACGGTTTTATGGCATTGATGCACAAGAACCTATTCTGCATGAAAGGTTACCAAATGAAAGTCATCACATTTACTGTGACATTCATATTCTCAAATGTTTATTTCAATTTCCTTCATCTCATTACCCTTTAATGTTATCAAACAGGCCTTTAGGATATCAGTCATACGAGGATACTATTTGTACTAAAACACATATAAAGGAAAATGGAAACATAAAGATGAACCTTATTCAACAAAAATATTGCATAGGCTGCTCTTGTGGTATCTTGGCCATCTAGGAACAATGGAAATTCAATGGGCTTAGAACTCATGCTTGAAGATGCAGGGTTTGCCAACAGATCAGATGAAGAATTCTCAACTGGAGGTGCATAATCGTAAATATGTGAACGTGAAACTCCAAAGCGCAAGGGGTACCGAAGTGGAACATCCAGGTATGATGAAATAAGTGAGACTGCCTGAAAAGACAAGTAAATAAACAAGCATGAGTAAAACCACATGTACTGTTGACATATGATAAGTATACTCAATTAACTGATGAGTTCAAGAAAGTAGCTCAGATATGTTTTAATATCTCCAAGACAGATAGCTTAATAGATGGAACAAACTATTTATTGTAAGTAAAGTAGCATCTTAATGGAACAAACTATTTATTGTCAGTAAATAAAGCATCTTACATGTGCAATGCAACCTAAGGCACTTGCAGACATCTGAATCTCCTTTCTGTCGCTAAAGTAACTCTTATTTGTCGGAAGTATAGTTAATAGGAGACCTAGTATTGTCAATGATGACAAGTGTGAGGGTTTAGGAAAAATTAGCGAGGTTGATCCAGTAGAGACTCCTGAAAGAAATTTCACTAATATCAGTAAAGTAGAAACGATGCTGCAGATAAAGCATTTCAAAAAAAGGAAAAAAAAACCATGGAAACATAGGATATTGACCCAGATAACTTAATCATGATCGCCACATGTAGAATGCAATCATTTGGCAAAAAAAGTATATAAAAAGACTGGATATAATTACATCACTTTCTTTGAACATTATAGTAAATTTTCAATGAAATAGTATAAAGTCCGCCTTTATAATCTGACAATCAGTCCTATACCAAATCAATTCCCAGAAACACAGCATTAGAATTCCAACTGACCACTGCATCACCTCTTGAATTATTCAATTTACTACTGTTGTACTTTCCATATTTCATGCACAAGTTACCCAATGCCTACTTTTTCCTTAAAAGGTATGTGCAAATACGGACTGTCAGATGATAACAATGATTCCAAACTGTAATAGGACTTTGAGATTAACAGAACGTTCATTTCTCCAAGACAACAAGAAAAACAATCTGTTTCTGAGCTTTCCCATATTTATGACCCTTTATTTATAATTGTTAAAGGCAGATTATATATATAAGATCCTATAAGGTGTATTATAATGCTTCTAGGACCAAACTGCAGGCGGGAGATATACAGGAGTAACAAATTATAGATGTTAAAGAGAGCGAGCATTATGAAGTTTGGGTCTTAATAACTCAGGACATATATGCCAAGCTAGCTAGTAGCTAATCTTTGATTTCAGTAACAAAGAAAAACAATAAAATTTGCATCCGAATAGTATAGTAAATTATCCAATTATATGTTACCTCTTAATCTTATACTAGATGTCAAGTCCACAAACAATCACATACAAATACTTCTAACACAAGTGTCTATTTCTTCCTTTAAATGGTTTATCAGGCTACTACCATATGTGAACAGGTACTTTATAAATAAGAAGAAACCACTGATGAACACTAAGAAGAACGATTGAATAGCAGTTTGTGTGGATTGCAATTGTAAAAGGTTACAGATGGGCACAAAAGCAGAATCAGAAAACTTGATCTATAAGTTAACCAATATACCTCACTCTGAATACAATCATTTGCAAATTCATGTAACAATAGATTATAGAAACCACATATATTCATTTTGTTATCAAAGAAAGGACATGAAAACAAATGCATAACAAAGGATTGCCCTTGGCCACTTGTGCATTAGCTTACATCTTCAATATTAATGTAATTTACAAGTTGCAGGGGCTTTACCAACATCTTTTGCAGTCTTCACTTGGACAATATCTAATAAGCCACTAAAGTTTGGTCATATGGTGAGTTGTAAGCTGATAATTAGGTTTATAAAGTTATTCAGGTAAGCACTATTATTACCTTGGTCTTAAGCATTTTTGGATGAGCAGTTGGGTCTAACAAGTTCATGAGTCACTCTCTTATCTAAGAGAGTCATAACAATTGGCATCAAAGTAGACCTTAACATATTACCAATTAGAAATAATTTTAAGCTAAGAGTTGGTCTTTTAGATCTTGATAAGGACATCAAGCCCTTAGTGGACTAGGGCTTGACACCGCAATTGAATCTCACATGGTGAGTTATGGATCAATTAATTTCATAAGCTTTGGTAGGTGAGCTATTATTGAGCTTAAACATTTTTGACTAATAGTTAGGTTTCACAAGTTAATAGGATAGTTTTCTCAACATGCTATTACAATTGGGATTAGAACATACCTAATCATAAGCATGGTGAGGCATTTGAAAGGGCTGTCTGTGTGATGATGAAGCCACCATTAGGTCTCACCATTGTTGAGTAGGGATGATTATAGGCTATGAGTTAAACTTTCCATCTTGATAAGGATACCAAGCCTTCAGTGGCATAGACTTTGACAGCCTAATTTAAACTAATAAAAAAGTTCATATGCTTAGATGGTTAAACTTTTATTACCTTGTGCTTAAATAATTGTGAAGATATTAAAAAACTATCTCATTTCCTTTGTTGAAGCTATCATCAAAATTTGATGTTTGTGTCATCCCCTGTTTATTATACATCAATTATCACCTTACCACATAGCCTCCACCCCCAACTAAGAAGAGGAGACACGAAGGAAGATAAGAAAGACAGCAATAATTTACCATGGTTGTTGATAGAATAATTCAGTTGGTTTCTACACAATTAACATAAGATGAATACCAGCTTAGCTTATTCAGCTAGAAAAAGGTGCTGCTTGTGCAGGGCTGGAGCCATTTCTCCACTGGGAAAAAAAAGTGAGATTCGAAAATCTTCACCAAGACCATGAAGAGGGATACAAGGTTGAGGCAGGCCGCTCCTTTATTCATTATAATCAGTTTCTCATTAAGGCATTCTTTTAGCTACTAATACATGGAGCCTTTCATTATTTTAAGAGAAAAGGTGGAAGTCTTCCATCCTGCCATAGCTTTTCCATAAAGAGAATACAACTCATTTCCATTTCATTGAGCAGAACTGAGGTCAACAAGTTGGGGAAGCATCTCAAGTGATAGCATAGCAAACAAAATGTCCAACTCATTTTCTCTTTTAATTGCTTCTAGTTCCTATATAAAAAATATACAAATTAATTGATCCTAGTCTAATCATTCTCTGTTCTTCAAAAAGAGGGATGTCCATCACTCAGTTCAAACCAAAAATTGAGAATTCAGTATGGTTTGTTTTCTAATCAACCAGTGTGGTCTGGTTTAGAATGATTGGAATAAATAAAATTAATGGGGTTCAATTTTCAATTCAAATTGTAAACCCAATCAAATAAAAAAAACTTTTTTAAACAAAAAATATATAATTATCAATTTTTTCTATAAAAATTGATTTTTTTTTTTTTGAAAAATGACATCAAACTGATAATTTCAATTTTATTCCAATTTGATTTACATGCTAAGTCATATGATTAGTTTCTAACAAACCGATCTAAAAGTTTCAGTTTGGTCTAATTTGATTCATGTTACTTTGATTTTAACTGATTGGACCCCTATCTGAAAGCAGTCTTACTAGAAATGTCTGATTACTAAAAGCATGGAAAAGGCGTGGCCTTACTTTCTAATAATACAAAAATGCAACCTTTCTCCAGCTAAATTGTTCCCAAATAATAAAATCAACAACTGATGAAAACTAGAAGCTTCTTTTTCCATGGTAAGTGATAAACAACCAAAACCATCCATTAATTGTTGAGCACGTGACTGCACGTGCCACATATAAAGGGAAAATAAATTTAAAGGCACATAGTTATATGTGTTGCTAAAATCTTTGAAATAAATTCACAGAAAGTTGGCTCCTCTGTAATTAGATTGGCAAAGGAAGAATTCATACTTGAACTTTTGCCATTATGATGTGGACCAGTTGTCTCCCAAAATGCTTGTTCATTTACACTCTTGACTGGATAAAGTGTCGAAATTTCAGTTACCATATGTTGTTGCCTCAACCTGAGCAACTTTTGTAGTTTTTTCAGGTTACCATGACCCCTTTCTCCAGATAGCAATTTGCTAGCTTCCTAAAACAAAAGAAGTTGCTAGGTCAATATTGTGAGTTACTAGACCAGACCCAAGATGACAAAGTAAATTCAGCTTTATCAAGTCCAACTATATAAAAGGTAACAAAATCAGCTAAATATTCATAAAAACAACCTATTACAAGCAACATAACATTTTAATATGTACAGGGATTTATGTTTTCCTCTTTTTTAAAATATTAGATTGACAAATTACAGGCTCCAAATGGGCCTGTCCTGTCAGATTAAGGTGCTCAGGCCTGTTCAGAGGCAGTGGCTCTCTCTCTATTCCTGTCATTCACTCGTGGAAACTCTGAGGGATCCTTTGGGAGGCAGACAAGTTATAGCTGCAAATTACCAACCAGTGCCATATAGTTATTCATTCATGTATTAAGTTTTTCTTAGTTATTGTTCCTTGAGAAAACCATTTTCATTTTCTTCTTTCTCTATTTTGCCACCTTTCATCATCAAGTCACAAAACACTACTTCAAGAGCAGGCCCTTACAATAGGATTTTCTGTTTTTGCTACAATGTCATTTTTTTTCCCTTCTTTTTCCCCTTTAGTTTTATTTCTTCATTAACCCTTATTTCTGTCTTTGCATAATCCAGAGCTAGATAAAAAATTTCAAATTTAAATGACAATGTTTATGACTGATTAATTTTACTGCTTGTACTGGAATATGAATCAGTAATAGATCTCAGTAATCAAGGTCTTGTATCTTTATCCTCAATACTCAATTGCTTTAATAGCAATGAGAAAGTCTCATCTCATCCTAGTATTTCACATCAAATTTAAGATCATGTAGTCCGTGCCTCTTTACATCTCGTGATATTACTATTCATATATTTGTCACGATGTTAAACAAACATGTGTCATGTGGTGTATTTAACACGAGAATAAATTATGTGATTGTCTTTCTCTTTTCTCTTATTTTTCCACAAATGTACCAACCAAATTGGTTAAACAACCTAACTACATGTATAAAAATTTTCATTCTTATGGACCATTGCCCGTCTAATCAACTTTCAAATATACAACTAATGGCATGAATAGAGAGAGAGAGATCCACTACCTGAACAAAAAGATGAAAAACTGAACCTGATCAATTATAGTAAATTGTTGGAGAATATTCTATGGTTGGTAGAACTTAGTAGATTGGCTAGTTGATTAATCAACTTGGCTAAAATCAAATGTGTTCAGAATCAGAAACTGCATAATGCATATAGTTAGTTGATTAGCTACAAGTGGCCTGATATATTCATGACAAAATTGTCTAAAGTTACTTTTATTTTAGAACTAACTCTAGTCAGACAAGTGGCAATATAACGAGGCACAGTAGGAGAAATTGGCATAATAACTTTGATAGTTATAGACCACAGACCACAATGCCCAAATTCTTAAACTTAACATGGTGATAATAAACCTATTAAAACTCATGAAATAAACCCAGCTATCAAATTTAGTACATCTCCGATCAGCTCTTGGCTCCAACTTCGCATCTTATACTTACAATTGCTTTCTAAATTTGGAGTTTAGTGATAGGTCACACTTTTGCAGACTTCAAATTTTCTGTAGCTAAAAGTTTAAGGATTTCCTATTCTTTACATTTTAAATTGCTTCAAGTGGTTCTCTTGCATTGCCCAGGGAAAACCAAATACTCTCATTTGTGTATGTGAAATTTCCCTTCTAATAAAAACAAGTTCAAGATTATTGTATTTGCCTTTATGTTAGTATATTTTCAGAAGAGAAAACTCAGAGAGCTCTTTACAAAAAATTCACTTAATTACAAAAGCACTGGGATTGTAGGTCATAAAGTGACATTAGTTCCTTTTCTTGAAACGGCTGAAAATAGCTCCTTTCTAGGTTTGTAAATCTTAAGTTGACCCTAATTATAGTCAAGCTGGTGGACAGAAATTATAATGATTTTTTAAGATTTAGATATTGACAATGCCAAGTAAGAATCCTTAATAATGTAAGTAAAGCAAGTTTTGTGAGCTCCATATGAAGATAAATTAGATGTTGGCCAAGCTACAATTAGACAAAGATAAATGCAAGCTCTCTCCTCAAACTTAGTGCTGTTTCTCCAATAATACCTAATGCAGTAATGGCATTACCTGCAATTGCTGGTGGGATGCAGCTAACGTCTTTCCAGCTACTAACAACAATCTGGTAGAGTGGTAAAGCTGCTCCTTTTCTTTTTTTGTATTCTCCGATGTCTTCTTGCGGTACATTGACAAATTTCCCAAGGTAAGCCTCTTAGCTTCCAGTGTCTGCCTCATCTCCACTAACTCATTATTTTGACTTAATGATTCTTTCCTGGCCTGTTCATCACATCACCGTGCCACAAAGCAGCAAAGACAACAAAAATTTGGTAAATGGAACTTACTCCACTATCAAATATTCTATATTATATAATTGTTTCGCCAGTGAACAATAAACAAAAACAAACAAAAACGATGTCCGAGTTTCACCAATAAAAACAAAAACGCAGCTTTAATTCAAGGATAAACACGCATTGGTATTGCAACTAGCCATTGGCAGGTGGATGCCACCCAACTATCCTAGCTAGTTAATTAAAATTTCTTAAACACAAGGTAAAGACTTCATCCTCCGATGATTCCAGGTCCAGCTCTTAATATACAACACGAGTATACAATTCGAATGTAATGTTATGGTGACGCACAAGTTTCACTAATTGCAAAGGGATAAAACAAGACGACATAATGGGAATGTATGATCATAAACACAAATTCAAGAAGCTCTCCACATCTGATCTTCTGCTCAATTTAATTTATTATGGACTTTCGAGAAGAATAACCAACACCAGCCTGGCATCTCAACTAAAACCACGATAAGTAGAAATCAAGATTTTGTAATTTTGCCTTTACGCTAATTCGAAACCCTAGACAGCTGCCGCCTTTAATTGAAAGAAAAGCCTACCGCGATAATCGATTCCAGGCGCTGGGAGAGCGCCTCCTTCCTCTCCTTAGCCTTATTAAGCGCCGAAGAGAGGCTCCAAAGACGAGCGAGCTCCTGCTGCAGGTCCTCCCAGTCGACGATTTTGGGGCTGTCCGCGCCCTTAATCTCGTGCGCGTCAAAGACGGTCCACTCCGACGATTCGGGACGTGGGGAAGGATCAAGTGCGCTAATACGGCCGGATTCCATCGAGGTCGGCGTCCTTCATCTTCTCCGGGCGGCGGGGGCGGTGCTCATCGGCGAATGAGAAGGCGAATCGCGCTGGGTCGGGGAAGATCCGGCGAAAAAGAATTGGACGGAGAGGTAGATCAATTAAGTACAGCACAGTGAATAAATAGCAAACGAATCGGATCCTCTTTCATGATCCGATCCGTCTGTTTGTCTGTGTATTTTTTTTGGGTAAATTATTGTGCTGAAATCAAAGAGGGCCCTTAATTATTATAGTGTAGAAAACTTTTCATTCTGCTCCCATAACTTAATCACTTTGTAGATTACCCCCTCAAACTTTTAAAATATTAATACATGTCTTTGTTTAGCTGGGGAACGCCTCCCCTGCCTTTTTTAGGCCTCTCGCCGCAGAAGCCGCGCGCGCGCAGCATCTTCCCTCGGGCCGCTCTGCGTGGTTGCTGTCTTCTCCGTCGTAGAGGAATTAGGAGGATGGGGAGGAAGTCTTCGTATGTGCCTGACTTGGAGACCTCCGGCAGGATGGGGCAGTGGTTGGAACCTTACCCGCCTCCTCCGCCGCCGCCGCCGCCGCAGGGGTGGGTGCCGTGGCTGATGCCCCTCGTGGCTCTCGTACTCGTTTTTGCCTTCGCCTTCGCAATGTTTGTCAACGACTGCCCTTCCTCCAAGGACCACGAAGCTACCGATTGCGTCTTCTACTCTTCTCTTGGTCGATTTTCCTTTGAGCCGTTCTTCGTCAACCCGCTCCTTGGCCCTACCGCCGAAACGTGAGCCCGTGTTCCTATCAAGATTCTGTTTTTTTTTTTGAAGTTTATTCTTTTGGGCACATTTTCTACTAGCTATGCTAAATCTTGTTCGTTTTTATCATTAGCACGATTGAAGAAATATGTCTATCAATGTCTCCACATGAAACGGAGAATGTAGAAGAACAAATCAAAAGATCGTAACAACCGTGGATTGTAAGGACAGATAATTGGCCATACCAGGTATTTTCAGTTGTGTGTTATGCAAACCCCTGCTTCAAGGGTACTTGAATAACTAGAAGGGAAAAGGAGAAGGGAGGGAAAGAAGGGAAAAAATTATCACGAGTGATTAATTATTCGGAGGGAAAGAGGAAAATTTATCATGAGTGATTACTTATTCATGTATAATTCTTGAACATTTTCCTCCCTGTCCCCCTCCCCTTCCAATGTTTCAATCCAAAGTCAACTGACCCCAAATCTTTTATAGGATCAAATACTTCTAATAGGTCTTTTCCTAAACTATTCACTCATTATTAACAATGGGATATCTCTGACAAGTTACAAGGTTGCTAATTCTAAATTTATCCAATCTTAGATGGAAACTATCAAGAAGAGAGTAGGAAAAAAGGAAAAGAGTAAACTGAGAACAGAATTCACACTTTTATCAAGTGCCCTCAACCTTGTCTAGTGTTTCACAAAAGAAATCATTTTCTCTTACTTATATTTTTCCCATATTTTCATTGCAACAACAAGCCTTGAGACTCAATTATCTAGATTGGCTATATAGATCTTATCCTCTCATCTAGTGGCAAACACATGATTTTAAATTGTGTTTGGGGAGTGGGGATGGGGGGTACGGGGTCCACATTCTTTTCTCCCTAGCTTTCCTTTACCCGACTCCTCACAGATGGAGTTGGCTAGGCTTGCAAACGTGGAGCTTGTCAAGGTACAGCTACTAGGATTTTAGAATTAGAAGGCACCGCCACTTATCAAAATTGAAACAATTAAAAGAGTATGGATAGTCACTCATTGTTAACAGATATAAACTGTCAAACTACTACATTAGGTTCGAATTTTGATAGGAGAAGAATGTTACTCGTCATTTGTTGCTTGTCATTCACCACTTGCCGATATGGAATATGAACTGATAGATTAACAATGATGGATTTAGAAAACTTGAGAAAGAAAAGTGAAGAAAAATCATCATTGTCATCGAGAGATTTAAAATGAGATTTGAGAGAGATCGTGGATACTACTCAGACTAAAATAACCCAATTAATCTACTGGTAATTGCGGCTATAGATAGCGTAAATTACTTTTCTTTCTTATATTGAAACAAAATTATTTGATGGTTTTTTGCCTCTTGGGAATTTTGCTACATGTTATTAGGATTTCCCACCCCTTCCATTTATTTAGGCTATTAATTACTAATATCTCATTATCACGGACTTTAATTATTTCAACCTTAACCACCTAATAATTATGGAAGTTTTTTTTTTAAAAAATAATCTAACTATTTTTTTTTAATTTATTAACCATGGGAGCCACATAATTAATCACAGAAATCCACGAGATCCTTGTCTTTGTGTCATTTTTTTAAACAGTTTCTGATATTTTATCTTTTTACTGATGCAGGCTTGATAAATTGGGAGCTCTTGATTACAAGAAAATAGTGATGGATGGGGAAAGATGGAGGCTTGTTTCCTGCATGTGGCTGCATGCTGGGATAGTGCATTTGCTTGCTAATTTGTTTAGCCTCATATTCACTGGCATCCGGCTTGAAGAGGAATTTGGATTTGGTAAGAAGATGTGAATTAAAAGTCAGGAATCTTCTATATGTTTAGTAATCCACCACATCCCCTCTTTGATTTTTTTGCTTCAAGCTAATTTACACTTGTCACACTTTTTCAACATGTTTCAATACAAATACTTGACATAGTCAAGATATGCCACATTCATTTTATTAAACTATGGTAAAAAAATTTATTTGAATCATATATCAAGCATCAAAAACACATCAGTCTTAGGTACTTTGTGTGTGTGTGTGTGTGTGTGTGTGTGTGTGTGTGTGTGTGTGTGTGCGTGTGTGTGAATCCTACATCCATGTCATCTCTTTGAAAGGAGTAGATACGTGTTTATTGTTCCAAGATAAAAATAGAAAGGATCCCTAAATTGGAGGCAAATCCCATAATTATGGGAGAATGCAGTCATTAAAAAATAACTTTAAAAGAACAAAAATAAAGCATGATTCCATTAATCAATCCATTAATTTGGGTTCTCCAGCCAATTTTCCAACACACTCTCTCTGGCTCGTGAACAAAATATCTATGATTCATAGAGCTTATTGCTGAGTGATTCAAATCATGATCTTAGGATGACTTTGGTAAACACATTTGCCTCTTAACTAGTTGTAGGAAGATAAGAATCTTTATTCCTCCTTCAATCTCCTCCTATATCAAGCTTTGATCAATTCTTACATGTTTCATCCTGCCATGCTGAATAGGATTAAATCTATCACTAGAAAGTATTATTGGATGATAAGTGACATTTGTAAGTTTTCTATCAATCTTTGAAACTAGATTAACTCAAAAGTTCCCTGGTCAATGACTCTGAATTTTGCTCATGCACTATTATGTGCTATGATCTATTGTTTATTTTACTTGTCCATGTGCTTAAATTTCCCCATATCCTGGTAGGCTATCTGTAATACATCCTGCACAATCTGAGTTTGCAATGGATTCGACCCCTCTTCAAAAGATTGGTTCTATATATGTGATTAATTTGGCTATCTTTATTCATTTACCTATTCTGAATTTCTTCAAGAGTTTTCATAATTATGCTTTGTCAATGCACTTTCCTTTTCTTTTTTTTTTCTTTTTCACTTTTCATCTGTAATCCGTATCAATGAATCATTGTATTTCCATTGCTGAGGTACCTACTATAGAGCCTCCTAGCATAAATGTACCCGAGATAGGGGTGCTTTGGCACAGTAGAGCCATTTCTCCACTAAAAATACACTTGTAGCTAACACTTATTATAGGTAGTATGTTAGGACAAGGAAGAATCAACCAAAATAAGTAATGACTCATCAAATGTAACAGCTAAAATGACATTCAATAATTGCAAAGCTGATGAATATAGTACTTCTGCTGTATCTTTCAGTCTTTCGACTCTTTTGCTCCCTTGTTCTTTGTTTTCTTTAAAAATTGAAAACTGAACTATGTATCTTCTCCTTCATTTTTCTTAAACAGTGAAGATTGGATTATTATATTTCCTTTCTGGCCTTGGTGGAAGCTTGATGTCCTGTTTTTCTAACAAATTAAGCATATCAGTTGGCGCGTCAGGTGCACTTTTTGGATTGTTAGGAGCTATGCTTTCTGAACTAATCACAAATTGGACAATTTACTCTAATAAGGTAACTTAATCTGCTCACTGTTGCAGAATCTCAGTTATGACCTTCTACATAGACTCTTGAATGACTTGTAACTTGAAAATTCCTTTTCAGTGTACAGCCCTTTTTACTCTGCTACTTGTAATTGGTATTAACATGGCTGTTGGAGCTGTTCCTCATGTGGATAGTTCTGCCCATATTGGAGGATTTGTTTCTGGTTTTCTGCTTGGTTTTGTGCTTCTAATGCGTCCTCAGCATGGATATATCAGCCGTAAGCACATCCCTCCAGGCTATAACATGGAACTTATAAGACCAAAGTTCAAAATTTACCAATTGCTACTGTGTCTTATGTCCCTTGCCCTCTTGATTATCGGGTAATCTTTTTTAACTCACTGAATGTTTTATCCAAGTTGTTGCTTTCATAAATGCTAGAATTATTGGTTTGGAAACACCAGTATTCTTAGGTACTTCTGAGAATTTTGCATGTAACAATGTTTAAATTACATTATAGGTCCCATACACCTATGAGAATTTAGTTTGAAGGGAGCTCTAGCCTCTAGGAAGTAAATTATCATCTCCAAATTGACCTCCCAATACCCTGATTCACCTAATGTGATTCTCGCCTAATTTCTCTCTTCTATGATTTACCTACTATGAGTGTACGCAGCTTCTTTGTATACAATAGAGCATAGAGCACTAGTGTAACATTAGATAATAACAGATCATTCTTCCACTTCCCAAACTGCAGGCCAATCGAGTCAGGTAAACTAATTAGGTCAAGTGGGCAAATTGATTTAGTAAGAGTAGGATCAGGAGTAGAGATGCAACACAAGAAAAGAGTGTGATTGTTTGAAGCTAATATGAAATTTAGTGGTAAAGAAGTATAGAAAGGCTGTAGAAACTTACGCATCACATCTAAGGAATCTTAGGCATCACACCTTAGGTATATTGCATCACACAAATTGGAAAATTTTCTTAACAACTCACTTTTCTATTTCATATTCCAGCAGTATAGCAAATATACATACTTATACTAGTAGATGGATTCCTTAAACATAGGAACATAAATTGTGACCTAACTCTTGAAGACTCTTTGACTAAATTAAAGATTTTTAATTGAAGTTTCAATTTCCCAAACATTGGCTATCAAACATTGGAACTCTACGACTTTCCAAACTTTGACTTTCAAACTTTGAAATTGCTAAATAGGCTTATCATATTTGAAAGCATATCGAATTAAAAGTTGAGCTTTGAAATCTTTATTTCTGACTTTTAGAGGAGATTGTTGCTTGCCTCTCTCAGGTAGACCAGGGTGATTGATTAGGTTGGAAGGAGCAAGTGAGTCTAACGTATTGGTCTAGTTGAGAGGGGGGCTTGTCATGCCAGATATGCTAGTCAGATCATCAAACTAGGGGAGCAAACCAATGCAATAAGTGAACTTGGTAGGTGGTAGCTCATGCGAGCTAGATGAGTCAAAAAAAATTCTTCATGTGGGGATATTTCATTATTATGAGAAGATTTATTCCTTTTCTATTCTTTATAATATTCTTATGAACCAAATATAAGAATACTTATTATATTCTACGTTTATTCAATTCCATGAACCAAACTAGAGATTTCTTATTCTCATTTTATTATTTGTCTATTTCATCTCCTAGGAGTAACTATTTCATTCATTGTCAATTTCATTCAGTGAGCCAAACGCACCAGGATGCTTATTATATCAAGTTCAGACACTTAATGCCTTTTACCTATTGAACACCATCACCATGCCTACTTGTCAGAATTATTCTGCAATTTTTTAGTTGAGCATGATGTAGAGATTGTTGTTATTCTTCAGCTTACTGAGGCAGCAATTCTATAGTCAATGCCAAATAAATATTTCGTTTGTTAAGAATATAGAGTTCTTGGTTGATGGGCAGTGGATACCATGAACATGAAGGTGAGATTGTACTTCAAGAGAATGGTGCTTCATGTCTTTCAAAATTCGAGCTAAGTGGTCATTTCCTGTTTGCATAACAGTGAAAGAAATTTCATGAACTTAGTTAGAATTTGCTATATTAGTTTCGGCTTTCCTTATGGGTCCAAAATCATTAAATATCTTGCATTAATAGAATGATTTTCAGCAACATGCCAGCAAAATTTGTATAAAGCACCATCAAGTGTGGAGCATACTAATGCGGGATTTGCCACTGAAAAATTCAATCAGTCATGTTGAAACTTCAAATTTTCATTTGTGATTTTCCATTTTTCAATTCCTAGCAAATGAAGTGAATTGCATACAATTCTTTTACCTTCTCAAAGCTTTCTTGGTGTATGCTTCCTAGATTGGCATCATTTACTCTTTCATTCTTTTTCTTTCTCATCTTCAGATTTGGTTATGGATTGATTAAACTTAAGCTGTTGCATATGGACCAGCAACAAATCTGGCTACTAAACTGATGGCACTCTGCAGTTGTGCCGTTTGCTGCAAGTTTGTAAGAATATCTTCTACATCACAAAATCTAGGAAGAAAATAGCAGGCAACCATTCTTTGGCCTTGTTTGTTCTCCTTGCTGAAATTGATACAGGAATCGACCAATTTTTCTTGTTCATCGTCTATGAATCTCCTTGTACATGTATCTACCATTGTTTCTGTAGAGTTCCCTTAATATCTCGAGTAAAGAAATGTATATTATGTAGTTTTTATCACCTGTTTCTATTAATATCTCGAATTCAGAAATGTATATTATGTAGTTTTGATCTCATGTTTCTATGCTTTTACCATTTCCTTTTGATAAATAGGAATGTTTTAAAGCTGAATTATATATATTCAATCATTTTTTTTCTTACCAATTTAATTGATATGCTCTAATTATTCGATCATATGCCTTGCTCGATTGAACTATAGAACAAGCTAAGCTCAATCACTCATTTTGTCAATCAAATATTTAATAGTGAAATGAAATAGAGTTTAGATTAAGGTATAGATCAAATGAACTCATTTAGAATTCCACTTCAAGTCATTTATTTAAACATTAAAATGAAATCATAAAGAGAATAAAACATTTCAATTTCATACCCTTTATCCGTGAATCATACAGTCTGTTTCTAACCAAAACTAATCCGATCCTCCAAATCTGCCGTCGAGGATCAAGGAAATATACTCAAACATAATTCCTAATGGTAACTTCAACGTGTTGCATGCATCACAAATTCTCAATGAGCACTTATAAGCCCCATCTCAGTAAGATATCACCATCTAGGGTCCATCCAAATGTTAGCTGAATCCACTATCAGTACTTACATTCACTAGATCCATCAACATAGAGTACAGTGCTTCAAGTGATAGATGCCCGAGAAATCTTCGATTCTTGTACTCGCCGGGACTTGTAGAGGATTTCCCATCATCTTCCAAAGCATCCTCCATGATCAACCACCATGAGATGCAACCATTGACATTACCTTCATACCAACTATCAAAGCTTCATCATGAAGCCAACGAATAATCTGACCAGCAATCTGCAAAAGGAAACAAGTTGAGGCTACCTTGTTTGGAGTACAAATGGGTGGCATGAATTTGTGCATTAAGATCCTGCTTGAAACCTGTCATTAAGCTTTTTTTATCTAAGAAATTGTCATGTTTGACAAGAGCCAACTAATCAGTACTACGTGCATGCAATACATCACTTATATCTGACGGAAAACTAAAGATCAATAGTGTCATACCAATGCTAGATGAATATTACTTCACCCAAACAATGTACAGAAAAATTATAAAAATTGATAAAGAATTAAAGATTCGGACAACAAATTATATTACAGAGGTCTTCTACTTCATTATGCAAACACCTCTCAGTAACGTTGGCTTTCACGCTCAGATGGGCAAGACATTCTATTTAAGACACAAGCAACCCAATTAATTTCCTTAATTGCTTGTTTTAAATAAATTTACTACAACCAACTGCATAGTGACTCTTTGTAGGCATACGATATCAAAGATCTAAACCAAAAAATATTTTGGAAAATAATGCCATCCATCCTCTTGGAGACCAAGTCAAGGAGGTGGGCAAGGAACAAGACACTCAAGGAGAATATAATACAATGCATCTGAATCCTATCATATCTTCAAATTTGGTGTCAAGGAGTTTGTACTTCAAAATACCATTCATGTGGTAAAACATGATACTAAAGCCTTTTGCCACTTCAGTGAATGGGTTTCCTCTAACTGTGTAGTTATATAATGTAATCGAGATTGTCTTGGTGAAGCATTCTAATTTGAGGACCTCTACCTTGTATATTGAATCACTGTAAATTTCTAATTAGAATGCTTTTTAGTTAGTCATTTCAAGCCTTATAAATTTCCAACTAGGTGAATAACAAGAAACTGAACTGACTTGAAAACCACATGACAACTTCGTAAATGCCATGATTCTTATAAGAACAAGCAAACATCAACTGCAAACCATGAGAGAATAGTTGGGATTTATTACTGAATGAAGTTTTTTTATTTTGTATTAAATATGAGGTAGTTATCCTGGACATGGAAAACTTGTTCGTTTTTCATGGGAGATCACGACAAAATATTAAAGGAAGGATAAATCTTCACTATTATCGCGTTGAAACGTTTTATGAAGTAATAGATTTGCAACTTCAAGAGTAAAATAGTCACTTTAATGAGATGAACACAAAGTTGTTATATATGACTTGTCTTAATCCATCAAATTCATTCTCTACTTATAATAAGAGAAAATTGCTTCAGTTTTATCTATCTGATTTCTCCCCAATGGAGTTAATGCATCTTGAGCACCAACTTGATAATTTTTTTTGACATGTGAAGTAGCAATTAATTATCTGAGGTTGCGGGGATTAGCGAGTTTGCTAGAAGGATGGTTTCATTGAAAAAACATGGACTGTATCCTTTGGTATATTTACTTTTGAACTTAGCATTGCTATTACCCGTTGCAACTACAACTATAGAGAGAGTGTTTTCAACAATGAAAATAATCAAAATCTTACTCTGTAATCGGTTGGAAAATGATATGGTAAATGATTATTTGGTACCATATATTGAGCAAGATGTATTTAATATAGTTGATAATGAAGTTATTATTTAACATTTTTAAAGCATGAAATCTCATAAAGTGTTATTGTAAAAACATATGAAGTTAATATATGATTTTTATTATATATTTTGTATTATATTAATTTTTTTAATTTATTGAATTCACCCCCCTTGGTTGAAAATCTTGGCTACAACACTGGCCACACAGAGATTTTATTACGCCTTCATCAATAACATATATCAACATGCACACATTGTGAGATGCTTTCCTTTTCAACATGAGTCTAGGGCATAAACAGAAGTTGATTTGAAATATGATAACAAATCAGGTCAGCTCAAGTGAAGACTAAGCAGGGTTATCAGAAGACAAGATCGAATCAGCAGAACAAGAGGTTGCAAGAGTAAAGAAAGAATGAGGTTGAGAAAGGTAGAAAGTCATTCAAAAGCTTCTGATAGAAACCATTTCAAGTTGAGGATGTTGCTTTTGTACCCTAGCAAGGCACACAACTGTTACATCTTTGATGAGCAAACTCGATCCCTGAACCTTTATGTAGTGCATCAATAAAGTTTCACCCCTCCAGCACTTGGCATCCACATGTACCAAAGAATTTGATGCCACAATTCCTCAAGATGAAAAGAATGGCAGCAAACTGTTTCCAAGCCACCTTGAAGCTCTCATAATTGCGTAGCAATCCATTTGGAACACTTGTTTTGGACTGTTCTCTTATGCTAACTAATAAGGTAGTTAGTTTGTCTCTGTTTAATTTGATCATTTACTGATGCTTCTTGTCAATTCCAGACTCACGACTCACCAATTAGATGTTAGCAAAAGAAAGTCAAAGCAGTAAAAGATGAGTAAAATCATAATCTTTGTTCTAGAACAAAAAAAAAACTATGTACAACATGTACAAGGATACCTGCTGAAAAAGAATTAGTGGAAGATCATCCAACTCACACCCATAGCTACCCACTGAAGAAACATCAGGAGAAATTCTGAATGAACAGAGTACTCAGTGCACCTTCTCCGCTCACTGTGACTTGGTCATCCTTGACCACTATCTTGGTATGAAACTGTGACCTTTTTAAACCCTTCACATCATATTTATTTGAAGACTCAGACTGACAGGCAGAATGAAAAACTGACTCAGGAAATTTCAAGGAGAGAGACCATGATGATGTTCTGGAATGCCAAGGAGGGTGAGACAACAACAGAACATACGGAATTCTGCTGACCTGCATACAAAGGAAGACAACATCAAAACATCTATGTTTTTCTCCACCTTAAATTCACTATCAAACAAATAGAGAGAAAGGAACACTTCTTACAAGACGTTCTATTTCTGCCAGAACTTTGTTGGAAAAAATTCTATGAGCAACTGTCTTACAGAAATGACTGACGCCACAAGAATCAGCAGCAGCCTGACCAGCAACAGCTGCTCTTGAGGCAGAAAAATTTTTCTCCTTCAATCTTACTACAAAATTTTTGTGGAAAATATGCATCACATAAATTTCTAAGCCAGCAGGACTAGGAACTCCAAAGTTACTTTCATTGAGTACGTCTTTCTCATTAATCACTACTAGTGCTGATGAGTCAGAATGAGTGTGCCCATTATTGGCATTCTGTGAATGCCCCATGGAGTCAAGAAACTCATCTTCTTTCTTGAAGGGCACAAGGGATAAACAAATAGAAGTATCTTGACCAACTGCTAACTGTAAAAAGTCTTCTCGCATCCCAGTCACATTAATCCCTGGTGAAGGGATGTAACTTTCATGATTCCCCTATCAAAAACCTGAATTTAAGAACAACAAAAATCAGCACCTACAAACCATGTAATGCTGAAGAAAACAATAGAGAAGTACCTGCTCTAGAAAAATTGATTGATGAATTTCGACAGAGAACTGAATGTGTATCTTTGACCCATGAATTGACATCTTCATCAGTTAAAGTTTCTTTCCTGTTTGCTTGTGGAATATCATCTAACTTATATATATTCCTTTTAAGGGACTTATTATTTCTAGAACTAAAATCACTCACAGAATAACTTATAGATATGCATTGATGTGATTTTTGTGGTCTTTGTATAGCCACAAGGCCTGCAGTCTCCCAAACAATGTGAACAAGAGCATTGGGCAATGAATGAGAGAGCATAGTTGTATTTGATGATGTATTGTCTAACAAATCAAATGTGAAACCCTCACTACTTGGACTTGCCGCTGACACACGCTGTCGTTTAACTTTCCAGTGTTGCTGTAATCTGTCAGCACATGGAACATGAATTAGATACTTTTTCCCAGATCTGAAAACACTTTGTTATAAACATGGAGCAAGTACCTGATCAGTGATCCATAGAATCTTGCCTCTCTTGAGACTTTCTGTTCTAATGCTTTGGAAGATTGTTTGAAGTACCTATCAAGATTCTGCATGACATTCAGAGACACAGAAACAACTGTGTATACTGTTCCATATTTGGAAATATTCATCATAATATGCAGTTGATTGCTTGGAGAAACGAAATTAGAATCACAACAATCTGCCAAGAAAAGTAGTAATCAGTGCCAAAAGAAAACATTTGGTGCCTTTCCTTTGACATTAACAACTATACATATATAGTTTGACACTAGCTAGGGTAAATCATATACTTCCATTGGAGTTTGGGGAATATTACATGTTCCCTCACACATTCTAAAATGGCATTTTACTCCATCCATAAAGCCATGAAGAAATTTTAGATGTGTAAACAAAAAATATAAATCAATTAGAACATTTTTAAACTTCTCATTAATCTTTGAAAATATTTTCGTCATCCAATTTTATTTACTTGATCCCCATATTTTTTATATTGTAAACTAAAGTTATATAAGCCTACACATTAACAACTCATCAATAGCTTCAGGTCAAATGCTAGTTGTGTGAATCTTTGAAACAGATATAAAAGACAAACATGTATTGTACAACCTCTTACGTGCATATGAAGTATAAACATGCAATACTTGCAACTACAAAAATAGTAATACTTGAGTTCATTAGGAAGTAAATGGCTACAATTACATGTGAAACTGTTAGTTTTAAGTTGGACAATTAATCCAGTTCAACCTGCAAAAATATGCGTAGAAAAGCAAAAAAATGTTATCGAATTTTGTTAAATGAAATATAATACCCGGAGGCGTTGAAGCTTAGTTGCTGCAGGTACTGCAAGGTCTGACAGAATTTCATTTGGCAGCTGCTTTGGCCTCTGCATTCCAGCGACTGCTACAGCATCATTGGCTTCAACCTACATTTCATGTCCAGAAACAAGTCATACTATAATATCTAATTACATAAAAAAATCTATTAATTTTACATGAAAGAGATCTTTAACATAAAATCTTCTCCATACCTCTCAATAAGCTTCAACGTGTTCAAAAATGAAAAGGAAGAGAATTATCAGCCTATTTAATTCTGACTGGTATATCATGTGTTATAGGATATACCAACTAGGTATACCTGCAAATCAAAATCTAACATATGTCGCAAAGAAGGATAAAGGATTGGGAAAGAGAGAAAGAATCTGTAACTACCCACATATGAACCAACTAGAGCATTACATGCCTTAACTTATAGCAAGCATTACAACATGGCAAATAACCATGAACCATCACAAAAGCGAAAATAGGCCTTGGGTGCCATAATAAGGGAGAATTTAACAGGAAAGAAATTTAATCCTTTCTATCTATCTTGACTGGTAAGATCCTAAAACTCTCCTAACCTATCTCATCAAATTTAGATTTTTGTATGATATTAAGTCCTGTCAGATTCAAGACCCTGGAAGCAAACAGAAAGTGTTGTCAATGGCTGTGAGAGAATTAAATGACAAAACTTTGTTATCAAGGAATAAGAATTCGACCACCAATTTGTGGATATTACAACTAATTAAATCATTGACCAAAAAGCATACAACTAATTAAATCATTAAAGTAAACCCTAAAACCAAGTGCGTATCAAACGAATTATTTAAACTAAGAGCCCAAAACGCCTAATCTTAAAGGAATCTCCTAAGTAAACAAATCCACAACCTTAATGCAGAACATTACCAAGTTCATTTTACTCCTCAATCGAGATAGTGACAGCTACTCCTGAGCTCGAGTTAACGAGAAAAAGGGCAAAAATCAAATTTTTGTCTAAACTAGAAAACGCAACTTCCAGAGAGCCAAGAAAGAACCGTGTTGATCAGATCAATAATGACTGATAACTCCTGGTGGGCAAGCTGCAGATTCTCTACAAAGCCCTGCCAAGGCCAGGCCTGCTGAGGTCCGGGAGCAGCCTCCTTGGAGGTCCGTTTCTGATTTCTCCTCGTCTCGACGCTATCCGCCACGATGGAGGAGAAGTCGATCCTCCGAAGCATACCAAGCCGCTTCTCCTCATTGCTAACGTCTCTGAAAAAAGGAAGAGGCTCAGAGCACTCCCGCCACAGTAGTGAAAGATAGAGGAGAGGAGAAACTCGCACGGAAGAAATTGCTCGTTGCCGATCTCATCGATGGCGTTCAAGCGCTTGATCGGGAGCCTGTCGAGATCGATCGCCACCCTCTTCCTGCTGCTCTCCTCCGTGGCCTCGAACAGTCGAACTCCCGGCGCCGGATGATAATTCGCCAGTCGTTTGCTAAGCAGTCGCAATAAGGCACGCGAGTCGAGCCGTGCGCTTGGCGGCTTGGCGGCTTGCGGCTTAACAAAGCAAAGCAAGCCGCCACCCTCCTTTTTTTTATTTTCCAAAAAAAAGGATTATTACAATCATGAATAAAAATTTCAAAAATAATTGGGTGTTAAGAAATTAAAAATGAAAAAAGATAATGCATTTTATTATTACTTTAAATATTTAATATAGTTTTAAAATTTTATATAATATGTTCTGTGAAACATTCTCATATTCTTTTCTTCATTTGTAATATTACTCATATTATTGTCTTACTCTATTCATTAATTATCCCTGTGTAAATTTACCAATTAGCTCGCAGTTGTATAAATCAAATAAATCAAAACCAAAATAATTTTTAAAAATTGATAAATCCAATTAATAAAATTAATATAAAATCGAATCAGTCAGTCAAATTATATTGTACAATCTCGTCTGATTCAAATATAGTAGTTGACTATTTACAACATAACAATCTATTAATTCCGATTCAATTTAATTTAATTTGAAATTTTAAAATCAAGATCGAATAAAATAAATCAAAATAATGGAGAGTTTTTACAAAATTATTTTGGTTTAACCACTAATCCCTTCCCTAATCACGCGTACCTTTCCTGTTTGTACCTATCAATCGTTCATATGAGGCGTTTGAATCTGAGTGCCAAATTATTGACTGATACAGACACTCCCTGCCCCTTTACATGGACCACTTAATAATTCACGAGAATCTTGTATCATATATATTGCTCACCAACGTAACTAATTAGAAGGGCTCCATGACAACATATTGTCATCAGAGGCAGAGCTACTATTGCTCGATCGAAGAAGAGTTAATTTACAGTACAAATACACAGTGTTCATTCTGCTCAATATCATGCATGCCTCAGATTATACGAAGAAGAGAACCATACATATATATTGAGATACGACGACAATTACACCACATGCGCCATATATATATATATAGAGAGAGAGAGAGAGAGAGAGAGAGAGAGAGAGCATCATCAGTACTTGTCGTCTATCGACTTCTCTAGCTAGCTTAATTGCCAATCATTAATTAGTATCCTGAACCTGAAATCGAAGAGCAATGAAAACATGTATATAAAATAATTGGCTTGGCATTTTCGTAACTTAAAAATGTGAAATAAAAAAGTGATGATTATAATTGAATTACCACAGTCTGATCTGGGCGCATTGCATCGGAAACATTCCATCCTGCTCGCATAGTTGTGCTCGTTGCAACCTAATCTGCATATATTACAGACAGTATATATGTAAGATCACTAACTGATCATGCTACCTTAATTAATCATCAAAATGGGCAAAAATTATTGATTGATACGGTTCCAATTCAGCACATATATCGATTCATGCATATATATATGGCATCTCCTGAAATGATAGTTACTTTACATAATATTCACGTAACTGTCTATAGTGACATATGGAGCATATATATGTAAAAGTCGTGTTTATCATCAACACTTGGCATCTCTTCGTCACACAGCATCTCTTGAGCGAGCTGATAGTACGCAACCTGATGAGCAATGTCGTCGTACCGGCCGGTGCGTGGATATATATAATAATCGACTAAGTGCTCAAACTGTGCGTGGTGCTAAAGAAATAATATAGATTGCTCGATCGAGTACCTGGAGCAAATCCAGTCGCCGGACTTCCATGAGGAGGACCAGTTGGCGGCGCCGGAGGCGGCGGAGTTGCAGCGGAAGCCCCAGGAGCTGGCGATGGCGGAGGCGGAGTCGTCCTTGGAGGCGCCGCACTTGAAGCAGGAGGGGCGGCTGGCGTAGTTGTGGACCCCACAGGCGGCGCAGTACCAGTCGCCGGGCTTCACGTCCCAGCTGCCGCTAATGCTGCTGTAGTCCGCCCGCTCGAGTACCCCGAGCTTCAACTCGCCGCAACGCTGGCACGAGTCGCGCCGGCAAAAGTTCACGTACTGGCACGACCTGCACACCCAGTCCCCCGGCTTCCTCGTCATCCCCCCGCTCATTTTGATATCGATCGAACAAATGAATTAGTTAATATTATTGCTTGATCAGTTGAACCGCGAACGGAATGATCTTGTTAATATATATAATAAATTAAGAGACGTGGAGGGATAAGATTTGCATATGACGAGGGAGGAGATATATAGAGGTGCATGGGATTATTAATGGAGTGGAACTTGTGGTTCCTGTTCCAACCTAGCTAGCGTCTCACTGCTCTTTATGCGATATTCTCCTATAAAGTTGTGAAACAAGAAAACCCAAGGAAGGTTTTATGTGGGGAGTTCATGTTCCATATGTACATAATTGTAAAAGGGAGATGCACGCCCACATTCTAGATATACGCGAGTTTATATATATCTCATTTTAATTATATATATATATATATATTGCACCTGAAAAAGGACAAGAAAGCTATAAATAAATAATCTCACAATTAATAATTCATTCATGATTGTGGCTGTAGCATGCGTTGCCCAGGCGGCCAAGCCAAATGGAACCTTTCCTCGTGGCTTCTCGTGTTCTGGGTGTGTGCTCTGTATGTGGGCGCACGCACATCCAAACTAGTACACGGGTGCGACATGGAAGCTCTAGCTCCTTATCCCCGAGTTTCAGATTCTCGCTTATGGGGAAAGAGATTCACAGATGTAGATGTAGTGATCTAAATAGTAATCGATCGATGCACCTTTAACACAGACAATCATAGTTTACTTAATTCTCTAGTTTAATTCACGATCAAATTAATAGATATATCGAATGAAGTAGATTAAGAAGCAGCCAGGCGGGAATTCCATGCAACAAAAACCGCATGAAACTCCACGAATTAAGGATTCTATCAGATAGCGAATGGACGAATGCATTATTGATATATGATTCCCAACACCTTTGGCGTGTGTGATTGCGATTAGAGTTGACACATGAACATGAGTGAAGGAATTGGACCGAAATCTATATATTGTATATATGCACCTTCCCGAGTAGCTCACTCGTGCAAGATGCTCTGCATGAGTCCCACATGCATAATATTGTGGTCTCAATTTGGTCCAGCCAAGATCTGATCCATTCCAATGCTTTGATGCATATATGCAGCGCACCCACAAGAACACCACTCTCCATCATCTGTAATTATTGCTAGAATTAACGAGGAGATAAACATCCCAACTAACCTCTATAAAAGAGGCCGGGTTCTGGAATAAGAGAATAGTAAACATTATTCCGCATCATTTTCATGGTCTGTGAGCTAGTATTTTACATATAACTTTAGTTTCCTTTTCACTTGTTTCAACAACATCATTCTACAGCAAGAGGCATGAACGACAAAAAGCACATCCACGATGTTATCTTTACTATCATCTTCTAGCATATTATAAATATATATAGATATATAGATAGCAGCCGCCAGACTAAGGAGCACGTCAGCAAGAGGAAGTAGATCAAATCTATTCTCTTTTACTCTTTTATAGTCAAGCCTGGAATAAAGAATAGCATAGAAACAAAGAACCACGTTCCTTACACTTCGATGCTATTCAGATTAGATGAAGCATATGAAACTAAACTCCAATCTTTTCACCATTAACAATAAGAACAACTCACCATCGTTCCTATCTTTATGATAAGCTTAATTAGCTATATCAAGAAGCACGCCTCTAATTCATTGTTTGAATGTTTGGAGCTCTCTGGTAAACCACCTTTGGCTTTCTGCTTCTTGAACTGAACTTGGTAATTGCTATCAGATTGTTTCCAAATTTTTCTGTTCTTAGTTGGCTCCAAAGGGCTTGTGCTTATCTGTAAATTAATGAAATGACACATAATATGTTACAACGAAATAAAAGCAGCAAAACGATGATGGAACCCAGTCTTTCAGATGAGAAAAGTACAAACAGCAGCGGGTCTATCTCTCCGACTGTATGAGAAAGTATCAAAACATAATACATTGATGTAACAGTATCTACCTTTATAGAGATATTTTACTGACCAAGTTGGCATACGAACAACATAGATACAAAGGACTTGAAAATTCCAAACAAGACGATTTGACCTTGGGAGTTGATGGCGTGCTCTGTGTAATTATTGTGCTTGATTGCTAGCTTTCTAGTTACATTGAATCATCAGAATCACTTCTTTCAGGCTCACCCCCAGCACTCTTTGTAGGTACATCTGGCTTTGCAGAAGGCAGTGGAGCATTTTTCTTGCGCTGGCCGCCTGCCTCGGGCACAACTGTTTCGACATGTAAACCTACCGAACAGTCAAGGTATAACTGAGCGAATATTTATTTGGATTGAAAATTTTGTATAAAACACAGTTTCACATAGATAAGAAAATTTGGTAAAGAGAGTTTCCAATAGATGAACAATGTAGAGATTAATGTGAATCGAAGGAGCACAATTTCCTAAGAAGCCAGAGACATGGAAATAAAAGAAATATTTAAACTATGATTAAGTTCATTTAAGCAGCTAGAAACGATGGATGAGATTCATCACAGCATCACCAGCCTCCTAAATGCTACGTTTATAGCCAAAATATATGTTGCAATACTTGCAGAAATAGGAAGTTAACAAGGATATTTTCCACGGTTCCACCAGACATTATGTTCAGCAGATCTTTCTCAACTCGTGCCACAACTTCTGGCTGTACATCCAAGAAGGTTGAAATGAAAATCAGAAAGACATTCAAAGAATGATAACAAGTCTAGAGTGAAGACAACTACATTTAAATCAGGTTCCCTGCGGAACCGCCGTCTACGAGCATCTCTCATTGGGGGAGTAAGGCCATGCTTGTACTCAACACCTTCAACAGATGTATCTCCTTCTTCTTTCACCATGATGATCTGTTTATAACATGCTAAATTGTGGTTTAAACGTTCAAAGATGCTAACAATGTATCAAAAAATAGACTGCTGCTCATTACCTGGCCAACATCGGCAGTTTTGATTAATACATTATCATCATAAGTTTTGTAAGATTCCACTATGCAAGGGAGATCCAAAAGCGATGCTGGAAAACTTTCATTACCTATCATAAATGTACCACTTCGTCCATCCTCTGTATACAAAACAATGCACGTATATTCAAGAAAAGGACACATGATAAGATGAAATGACATGTCAGTTGCTCACAAGAAAATGAAGCTCAGAACAAGTCAAAACTAGAGAAGCTTGGTTCAAGCGAGCCAGCACTTCAACACGATGAGCACATTAATACTAGTGTCACAACATTGCGAAGAGCTGCTTGTTGCTTGTATTATCATACAATGAGATAGTGCCTTTAATTCAGTGGGTTTAGTAAATAGATGAGGGATTAAATATCAGTGGTTATCTAACACTGTTGAAAGACATTTTCTGCAATATACTAGGTATCATGGTTCGGCGAATTGAATCATCTCCTTTATATCCCTCATCCTCTTTTCCCTTTTGTGACCCTCTAGTCTCTCCCTCTCTCTCTCTCTCTCTAGCAGCATTTTGCATAGAGTAACATTGAACATTTCAATCCCCCCTTCCTCTTCTTTGTCATCTCTACTTCTGCTACTTCCTCTACCAATCTATTTCTTTCGCTTCTGCATTTCTTTTGTCAAACCTAACATGGCTACAACTACATCCAACCACTAACTACACAAGCCCCTTTCTTTTAGCCCATCTCATTCCAAGCAGTCTCAAATAACCCTACCTCCAATGTCTTTGTACAGTTTTTGCAAGGTTGCAGAGTGCAGGTCCTTCCGAAATCAGCCACCCAGCTCACTTCTCACACACACTCCAACCTTTGGCTATAGCCTTCTCCATCACGCCCAAATCAATCTGCAAAGTGGGAATAACATGCCTGAGCCTAATGCACAGCTTCACCATAAGCACCCCTTATCATGCCCCTACATCCATGATCTGTTAGAAGACCAAGTAAGGCTCTCACCTTGCCGTGCTTAAGTTGGTTTATGAAGTGAGAGGAGCTTGGAAAGACCTTGTTACTTCTAACATGGACAATTCACATCTAGTGGTTGAGCAGTGATGGCATCTACCACCAATTAAAAATGTGGAAAGCATCGTAGTAGAGCAAAATCTTTCTTTACCAAAAATGAGTAGAGCAAAATCTACAGGCAATGAAAGTCAATTTGTGGGAGACCAAAACTTCATCCAATTTAGGTCCCAAGAACTTTCATCAGGGACAAGGGGGCATGATTTACCTAAACTTGATACTTCACACTTCATCTGACTTCTCAAATTTGGGTGGGGCACCTGAAACCAGTGTTTTAACAGCACAGGGCAGTTCACATTCAGGAACAAGTCAACTAAGTCCAGCTTGGTACATGTCTGAGAACTGAAAAAATGGTACAACACTGGAAAAATTAAGGAAAAAACAAGACCAATGGTTAAACTAAAATTAGCAATACTGCTAGACTGGCCCAATGGTTGGACTTGGGACAACTACAATTGACATAGAGGTCCCTACTTCAAGATTCAATACCACTTGTTGATTCATATATTATACTAGATCAAATTTGATATAAGGTCTCTAAGACGAGATATTAGCATCAAATTGAATTTACTTTTTTTTAATAATTTATTCAAACTTCCATTTGTATTATGTGGATATTGCATGTTGTAAAATGAATTAATATACACATACTATGATAATTTTAAATAACAAAATTAAGGTGGTTTGAATATTTTTTTATCAGAAATTTTCCTAGTCAACCTGCTCAATCAATTGAACAGTTGAACCGATGACCTTTCTAGTTGAGTTTGGATCTTTTTTTAAGAATGTTGCTTGAACCTCCAAGATACTTAAAACTTAAAAATCAGGTTCCATACACCTAGATACATACATGTGTCCAAAACTACTGACCATGTTCAAATAATATAATTGCCTGGGTATTTGATGGACTCTGTCACTTCAGCAAGAGGCTTGAGCAACGATTGTATCAGAAGTAGTCAAACTATGCATGCAGCTATAGCTTCATTATGAAAGACCTGGCACAGCAATGAAGCGCCAAGTTGCATATATAGGTAATCATGATACGCATGAGAGCATGATAAAGCAAGTGTATTGCTTCTCCCTAAGCAAATATGTTGGCCTGCACACAGTGAGAGGGTGAATGTTGTCATCCTAGGGTATGGTATGTTGTCATGTCAAACACACATAGGAATGACATTGTGATTATTGGTGGTTTGGATGGTTCAAAAGTGCATAAAATTTAGGTCTATGATCACCTTGTTTTAATTCTAATTTTGCAACTTAACACCAAGGGAGATAATCTTGGTTCACATGTGGGTAGCCTTTTTTTAGTTTAGTTGATAGTTTATTAGGTAGTTTTTAGCTGCTGAATAAAGTTTATATAAACCATATTGAACAATCAAGTGATGTCTTGGGCTCTCTATAGTGGTCTTTGACAAAAAAAGATATTCTTAATCCTTGCCTAAAACATAATAAGAAGCAATTGCTAGAAAATCTATTTCACATAAAAACTTGTGAGTTGCTGCTACCTATGATTGATCATGCTTCTTGATATGGAGAGAGATAAAGAAAAAAATGAATGATAGGTCAGATAGAACTTATTCTTACTTGTTATAGAATCAATTTTGAGAAAAATTCACGATTGAAAGTCTACGACACAATACACGTCTACTTACAAATACTAAAAGCACGTCTACCCAAAGTATTCACTCGATAACAGATTTCAAATAGACGCCAGCTATTAGATTACGTAGCGTAAAGGATAAAAAACTGGAACCGAAATTTCAAGATTTAACGAAGCAAAATTTAAAGAATTTATGATCATCAACAGTCATTCGAGGTGCACAAAATTATCTTTCATAATTTAAATCAAGAAATCACTAAGTAACCCGTTAAAGGATTACCTGAAAATGAGATGTCCAATGCGCCATCAGCAGAAGAAGAGGCATTCTCATTCAGAAGGCGTTCAATTCGTTCTGCGACTGAAGGAGGAACGCGGAGTATAAATTGTTCTTCCATTTGGAAGATCCGACTCGACCGACACTCCCAGTCTTTATAGAAACTCGCGGTAGCCGAGCAACCCTAGTTCCCAGCAAACAGTCTAGCTGCCATGCGCAAGGTGGGCGAAGGGGAGGAATAACCAATTTGGATGGATGAAGGAGAGGAAACGTATAGCAGAAGAAGGTTGTCGGCGGGCGACGGACCGCGGGCGACAACGTGAACGGACGAGAGACGGAAGGATGCAACGGCGATCTTTGGAGAGAGAATGAAAGGAGGCAGAGAGGAAGGATTGACCGTAGAAGCAATCCGCCGCTGGATTCAAAAAGAGGGGAAGTGGCTGAGGTCAAACGAGGGAGGAGATCGTCCATGGCCGGCAGGTTCTAGGTTTTATCTGGGTGATTTTTTGGGAAAGTTACACCTTGCCCCCAAGAACTTCCTTTCACGACTACATCCGTTAATGTTAAGAATTATAGGGCAAAAATAAAAAATACATGTGGTTAACCTTTATACATCGAATTTTATTTCTTCATTCTAAAAATATTCTTTTTATTTCTCAAATACTATTATAATAATTTTAACAAAAATTAAAATTATGTTTATATTGATTAAAACTATTTCAAATTGATGGAAGCTGCTTTAAAATAATTATAATAGTTTTGAAGAAAATTACTATAACATTTTATTCATTATTTTATATTATAGTAATTTTGATTAAAATTAGTACAATAATATTTAATCAATTAAGATGAAACACTCTTTTGGTTTTTTCTTACACTTAAAATAAGATGGAGCTCGTTTAATTTTTACCTAAAATTCTAAAAATAAGGGGAAATAGATTTATTTTTTAAAGAGAGAAATTTTAAACTTACTTTTGACTTTTATTTTAATTTAAATGGTTTTATTTGTTATTATTGTTAGGTCGTAGTTTTTATTAATATTATCGAGTTTCCATAGTAATACTATTATGTTCTGTTTGAGAGAAGGTAAGTAAAGGAGAGGGAAAAGGAAATAAAAGGAAGGAGAAACTCAATACACTAGTGGTTAATGGTTCAAGCAATAAGAAATCAAAATAGATAATTAATTAGGCATTATAATTTCAAATTGCATTCTATTGACAAAAACAATTTACAACAAGAAACAGAATAGATGTTCTTGCAAAAGCATGGAGGGGAAAAGCATACGGAAATATCTTAGAGGTGATAAATTTGCCTAAGTATGACTTCGTAAGGACACGACCTCAATCAATTATAAGTTTATTGATAGATTTCCTATGACGATTTTCCATTTCACAGCTTAGGGATGCAAGTGGGCAATCATTTAGAATAAACAAGTGATCAGAATTTGCTTCTTTAATTAGCTCTCAAGCTCATCGCATAAGGTGGTCCGGAACATGTAATCCTCGCCCTCCAGTTCTTCGTGTAATAAGTTGATAGATGGAACACCCGACCTTTCATTTTTGCAATCATCACTTTTCAATATCCTCCTCCCCTGGAAAATGTCAATGCAAATGAGAAATTCATTTTGATTACACACAATAAACACAAAGAATAAATGTCTTTTTGGTACAAAAATAATATATGATGAAAGCTTCCAAGACGATCGTCAAATAAGGAGCGTCTGAAAACAAAAAAAAAAACAAAAAAAAAAAAAAAACCTTCTTTAGAATGTAGAAGAAATAATGGAAACCTTCCCCAAAGGTCTTCCACTCTACAGACCAGGTAAAGTCAACTCTTTCAAATAGTGGCCGCCGGAAATGTGGCTGCAAGTTAAACTAGCATGTGAGAAATGGTAAAATAGAGAGATGTAATAGGAAACTGAGTGAATCTATCGTATTCAGCCGACTACCTGTCCGAAAGAAATTGAAATAAAGATGCCTTCTGGGTTTAGAATACTATGAACGCCTTCAAGCATTTTCATCACCTTATTTAGTGTTTCGGGATGGGGATTCCATGGATCACCGCTGTTCACAAACAATACATCCTTTAAAAAGGATGTTTAATGCCAGAGAATTAAAAAATATATTAAAGGACTAATGTCAGCTCACAAAAACTAACTAATAAAATTAATGATACAAACTCATGAACATTCCTAGCAGTGATAAAAACAAAAGCTTGAATTATGAACCAAGGAATAAGATTTAAAAGGTTTCCATGCGGAAGATAAAATATCCGCGGTATGTCTAAATCATCATAGTGAAAAATAAATAATTTTTGTTGTGATAATTAAAAGCAGATAATCCTTCCACCCAGTCCACTTCTCGAATACTATAGTACAATTTCATATTTAATAAAAAAAATCAGTCCTTAAACCAAAAATATATAATTCACATATATCAAGACTAGATCTAAGTTCTTGGAGACATTAAAAAACCAGGTAAGTACATCAGTAACTTCTGAATTTTTTCTATGGATGCAATTACATGGGTATCTTTTGCACATTCTTTCCATAAGTCACCCATATCTTGTCCAGTATAAACATGCATGAGATCGTAAACACTGATTATTCTATGCAATATTTATGAAAGTATTTGAGTATAAATATTACTACAATATTTCCATAAAGTAAATTAAGAGAAGAATGAGAGGATAGACAGAAAAATGAGCATAAGGAAATTGATATGGGATGAGTAATAACATTTAGTTTGATTTGAAAACTACTTATCTGGAAAGATTAAAGTGTGGAAAAGACCAAATCTAGAATTGCACATTTTAACATTCCCCCTCACTTGTAGCTGGGTGGACTGGAGTAGATTACACTTGCTGAATTCAAAGGTGGAACAACTCAACTTAACCAGAGACATTTTTCAAAATATTGATAAAAAGCATGCAAAGCCAAGACCTTTTGCTGGGATACAAATATGATTGATTGGTGACCACTTGCCCCAAAAGCTTATGTTGTTAACAAAGAACCTAATCAAGACTTATATGTTAGTAATAGCCATCTAGAAAAAGACATCCAGTGGATATTAAGTGGTACATTGCTTCCTTAAAATGAGCTATCCAAGCAAAGGAATGCATGTGTTTGGTTTTTTTTTTTTTTTTGAAGAGTAAAAAAAGAATACTAGGGTTAATTGAGGGTCATAGTCATTCAAACTAGCATTATTTGGTTAATTTGACAACTTAAGTAGACTAAAATTCACTGCATAATGCTAGGAAATCTAACTAATATTACAGCCACTAAAGAACAAGCATAAACTGATAGAAATAATTCTTCAGTAGATTTCATTGGCAGTAAGCAAGTTGATATAATGAGACATGAATATCACCAATCAAGCAGGGAGGAAGAAAAAGGAAAATGCATTTATGATACAGATTGCAAAAGGGAAGGTCCAAAAAGCATTCCAGCCTTTACCATGGTGCCTTTCTCGATCACGATATCGAAGGACTCACTGCCAAAAGGAAGGTCTAGCATGTCGGCCTGAACGACCTTGATGCCTGGCGGCGCAAGGAAAAAAAACGAAGAAACCTTCATGTCAGACCGTCGAAGTTGACATTTCCACAAGCAACGCAAGAGCAGCGGAAATCCTACTCAGACTCATCACCTTCAAGTCCCTTGTCTCGAAAGCGGCTCCGCATCCTTTCAACCGCGACAGGAGAGATGTCGACGCAGGTCATGTCGGCCACGCCATCCTTGCAAAGCTCCTCGCAGAGCCGCGAGTTGCCGCAACCGATCTCCAATACCTAGCAATACCAAAGAACCCAAATTGAATGCTATAACTATGCACGCATGCCGGACGCGTCAGTGAGAAAGCGAACACGGTGAAGTTACCGAGTGGGATGGATTGAGGAAGGGGCGGAGGAGGTGTTGGAAGTGGGAGTAGTCTTTGAACCATTCATAGTGCTCCTCGGCGGCGAACCTCTCGTCCCTATGAAGTCAGAACAGCGATTGAGGGAGGAAGCGAAGCGAAGGAAAAGAGGGGGAGAAGAGTGGCGAACGGTCAGACCAATAGTGGGGATCGAGATAGGAGGCAGCGGTGAGCGGGGCGACGTCCACGGGGCTACTGCGGCGACCATGATCGCCGGAATCGCTCATCGGTTGCGGTGAACCCTAAGCAGGGAGTCGAGCTTCTGGTCCGGTGATTGAAGCTCACGAGTTGGCTTTGAAGAGGAAACGAGCCCAATTTAAAGCCCAACATGAATTATTGGGCCTACTGGGCCATGTCTAGTTGGTTCAATGGCTCGAAGGAAGGTAGTTTAACTGGTGCAATTTCGAAAAGAGCAAATGGGAAAAAAAAATACAGAAAAAAGGGCAAAAAGTAGAAACGCCGTTGCCGGGGATCGAACCCGGGTCACCCGCGTGACAGGCGGGAATACTCACCACTATACTACAACGACGTCGATGTTAGATGTTACGTTAATATATCTCACAACCAGTAGTTTCAGGTCTTCAAGGCAACGAGCACCTTCACCGCCGGCGGCGGCGGCAGGATTTAGATGCATGATTCATCTGCTTCTTGCTGATTAATTTAGTCGTGAACTATAAAATCATCCTTTTCAGCAGATTAAACAAAGATCTTGTCAGTTCTCTCCTGTAGCAACCATTTTACCCAAAACAAGTTCCGTCCGTCAGCTCTTCCTCGTCTGTCAGAGTTTTGGTTATTAATCAGGTAAAACTTTGACCTTTTATTTTGCATGACAATGCTCCAAGTTGCGGCTTGAGAATTTCGCGTTTCCATGAACATGTTAATGTTTAAATAGATTCTTCACTGTTGCGTGAACATCATTCTACTTCGGCAATAATTTGAAATTGTGGTCGCACACAGCAACACTTTTCGAATTGAAGGCTTACACAATATAGATTTGATTCAAATCAAATACAAGGTATTCTCCAGCTTTGTAAAAAGCAAATTTTGGAGCCACCCAGAAAGATCGCAACAGAAAAAACTGAATACAGAAGGGAAAGCAAAACATATAGACATGCAACCATATCGGAAGTTTTAGAGCATTATCAGCCTCGATGATGAATCGATGTTAACAGTTGCATGTGCTAAGGGATTACATGTTCCGGACCACCTTATGCGATGAGCTTGAGAACTAATTAAAGAAGCAAATTCTGATCACTTGTTTATTCTAAATGATTGCCAACTTGCATCCCTAAGCTGTGAAATGGAAAATCGTCATAGGAAATCTATCAATAAACTTATAATTGATTGAGGTCGTGTCCTTACGAAGTCATACTTAGGCAAATTTATCACCTCTAAGATATTTCCGTATGCTTTTCCCCTCCATGCTTTTGCAAGAACATCTATTCTTTTTTTTGTTGTAAATTGTTTTTGTCGATAGAATGCAATTTGAAATTATAATGCCTAATTAATTATCTATTTTGATTTCTTATTGCTTGAACCATTAACCACTAGTGTATTGTTTGAACCATTACCTTTGCATATTCATGAATTGTTATAATTTCTTATACTCTAACTTAGAATGTAAGTAAGAGGAAGAGAAATTCAAAAATATTTTATTCTAATTTTATCTTTATTTTAAAATATTAGTTTATAAATTAACTTTTATCTTTATGCTATCGCTCCTCACACAACGCACTTCGTCACCACCTAATATTCAACCATTCACACATCACGATGTCGACGTGGACTTCGTCGTAAATTGCTTCAAGAATAAAATTCAAGAGGATAAAGATAAGTAACCATAATCTTCTTCTCTTCCAATAATATGGACTTATTCAAAGAGCATGCATTATCTATTTTAAGACCTTTCATATCCCAACATTTATATAAAATATTGATAGAATTTTACAGTTTTCAATCTATCCTCCATGTATCTTTTTTAATAAGTGAAGATATTTTTATAATTTTATATATTTAATATTTTTTTTTCCCTTTCAAATAAGATAACACATATTATAGTAATAAGACTTCTATCTCTTCGAAGCAAAGGGAACCTAAATACTTTTTTTTTCCGTCTTCCTTTCCTTTCCTTCTGCTAATGATCCTAAGAATTTGATAATAATCGTCTATACTAATTGCTATCTTTGCGATACGAAAATGGAAATTAATATCACCGAGAGCGAAATACCTTTTACTTCATATCAATTTGTCTTTAAAAATTTATCATCCATTTTCTCACTAAAAAAATTGATGATAAATGAATTCTTCTATCGAGATCTTATCAATATAGCCTCAATGATAATGATGATCTTGAATATGATGGTGATAGCGATAACACCAATAAATTTCCAAAACAAAATTAAAGATGCTTTTAATTATCTACTTAAAATTCCCAAACTAAACTCGTATTTAAATTTATAAATAGATGGCTATAATAAATTTATTTGCTCAAGCACTTGATCGTTAATTTTATCCTGAAATAGATAGAGGTGAATGTTCATAATGCACTCAAATTGTTGAACAAACATAAAACGCATACTTGAAGATCACTCTTGAACAAACATAGATAGAGGTGCTTAATTAAGGCGCTATATCTTCCATGGATCATCCTTGATTAGAGCTCGCTCTATAACACCGATTTGGCTATTTCTATATATATACCTTCCATGATCGAGTATGAAATCATCTTCTTAACGATATATATGATTATAGATAGGATCTCGGATTCGATTCATACGCCATATAAAGAAGAAGAAAATTTCAACTCTTAACGGCGGCGGCGGCTCGTCGGGCTCCGCACGCTCAGCACCGAGGCGTCGTCGACGACGGGGCCGCAGAGCGAGCCGTCGGTCTTGGTGTGGTAGTAGGTGCTGAGGAACACGACGCGCGTGCGCTCGGCGATGGCCACGAACCGGAGCACCGCCCGCTTGTACCCCCCGCGGCCGCTCGACGCGTACGGCACTTTCACTGTGTTCCGCGCCGCGAAGGCTTCCACCACCATCGTCCCTTCGCAGCCGTTCCCCGCGTCGCCCACGGAGAAAGTCAGCGCGTATGTCTTCCCGGGGGTGGTGCGCACCACCTGCGCCAGCGCGCTCTCCTTCCCGGCCACAAGCTCCACCGCGCGCGCGCCCTGCGGCACCGAGAAGTGGTCGGAGTCTATGTACTTCACGGCCTTGAGCGACTCCACCATCCACCCAGGCAACGGCGAGTGGTCGTCCTCGATGTTGGGCGGGATGAGCACGCCCCAGGTGGTGTTGGGTAGGACGTACGGCCCTTCCTCGAAGCCTCTGTTCTTCAGCAAGTCCTCTGTTTCACCCCCCAAATTCAGCAATCAGAACAATCGATCGTCACCGATTCACGATTCCAATTGAGTATATTCATTCGAATCGATCGGTTACCTTTACTGAGGTGGGGAGGGTAGAGGGTCTTGATGGCGACGGCATCGATGAGGGGGCCGCACGCGGCGTCCTCCTCCATGCCGGGGTTGTGGATGACGAGGGTGACGCGTTCCATGAGGGCGAGGAAGGCCCAGGCGTAGGAGTCCCAGCCGGTGCTGCTGTAGGCAGTCTGCACAGGGAGGACGCCGAAATCCGGCGTGACGGAGATGTTGAGCCGCTCATCCTGCGCGCAGGTGCGGGCGGCGCTGAAGGTGATGGAGTAGTAAACGCCCTTGGTGACGTTGAGCGTCTGCTTGATGGAGGCCTCGTTGCCGAGGCGGACGGCGTAGGCTCCCTCCGGCACCACCAGCAGCATGTCGCCCTGCTTGTGCCCCGATTCGATGTACTCCACGAATCCCGTCACCTCCCAGCTCGGTATCGCGTACCGGCTCAACACCTGCGTCCCCTTCAAATCCGACGCCTTCGGCTTCTCCTCGAAGTTCCCGTTCGGCAGCAAACCTGCAGATCATCGGTCACATGATCACCATCGTCGACATTCTCAATTAACTGAAAGTTAGATCTAGTGAAGGATGCGCAGCAAAAACACGTAAAATCTTTAGAATAACACGCCTGCGATAAAGACTGATGCCGATCACATGAGAGCCATGCATCGAAATCTGAATCATGTCGCCGATGGATCTATTAATTTATTGACTAGATTCGAGTACAGTCTCATTTGAAAAATCTATCTATATAAATAGCTTACCTAACTTATTTCCCCGCAATAATTTTCAATTTCGAAGCTAAGGCAAAACTTGATGGATATGGACAAAAACATAGTAATTTTTTCGTGTAAAGTTCTGTCATATTGCATATATATAAATTAATTAGATCGATCTACTTCCTCTCTTTTCCTTTACTTTTTTTTTCACATTTTTAGCTACTTTCTCGGTCATTAATTGTAGAAAAATGTGAAGTGACAAATTAATCATCAGCTCCACACAAACATCCTGAGAATTTGAATTCCATGATGAGAAGAAGAACCAGAAAGAGCATTGTGGAAGACGAACGACTCACCGTCCTTAATGGCGGCGGCGAGTTGAAGAGTTGAGCACAGCAGCAGGACTGCGACGGCGGTGGCGCGGCTCGATAGTACCTTCTTAGCCATCGTAGCTTTCTGAGTACAACTAGAAGAAACGAAGGAGAAAGTTGTCGAAGAGAGGTCGGGCGGTGGTGGGCTTTTATGGGCGGCGGGGCGAGAAAGGGCCCTCGGATGGGGACGAAATTTCGAGAGTGCCACTGGCCAGTTGTTTCGCTGCGCGCTCGCCTGGAGCCGGGCACGTGAAGGTGGCCCTCCCCTTTGAATGCCGATGTCCCGCGCAGGAAGACGACGGTCTCCTCCATCTCATCTCGGACGGTCCGCTTCGACGTCGGCGTAAATCACGATTCCGCCACGGCGGATGGGCGGGACATCGACACTGCCTCCCGGCACGTGGTCGGCCCCCCAGGGTCGCCGTCATGCGACGCGCCGCTCAAGCGGCGGCATGGGGCGATGGGAGGGCACTTTCGTCATTAAATTATTATACTGCCAGTCATTAGATTAATACTTGTCCGGTAACAACAAAGCTAGCTTCAGGTTACCTGGACAATCAACAACATGATCTTGCATTTTAATCAACAACATTGTCTTGCACAATGAGCTATACTGGATCAAAGCTTACCGTTTGACTAATTAATTTGATAGCATGCTCAGAACAGTGTACCTGTATCGCCTACGTACATCCGACATTTTTGTCACATTGACCAAAACCAAAATCTTCGTCCATTTGCTATTCACAGTTGGTGGCTTATGGATCTTGTTGTTAATTATTATTACATATTTTTCTTTCCACGTGGCGTTCTCTCACTGTTTCGATATTAAGAACAAAATTTCCTGTCAGTCGTATATACATCAAGTGAAGTAACAAACAAAGATTTAATAAACTAGATATGCAGCTATATAGATATATACTCGTGAAAAATATTTTTTTACTCAGAAATGTGGTTGATTAAAGGTCATTTCCTATTGCTCTGTCTTAGTTTATCTTAGTGAGAATTATAAGAAAAATCTCACGAACACTCGGTAGAGAGTTTTCTTTGGTTTGGTTGACAGTTGTGTCTATCAAAAACTTATTAACTAATTAAAAATTATCGAGAACAGTTTAACTTTATAGATTCTAATAAAAAATAGTCAAGGTCAAAACTACAAAACTCATGTGAATGGCCACCGTGGAAGGGAAAAGATAAATCATTCCAATGTGATTGGTGTGAGGTAGCATCAAAACTTAGAATTGATTGTTCCCTTTGTTTCCTTTCGGTTTAAATCTGAAGTGTTCTTGTGCATTAAGTCTACATCATGACAGTTTTGAGAGGTTACGGCCTTAATTATATATGCTACCTGTTAAAAATGATGAGCTAGCCAGCTCGAGCATCAAATTCTGGTAGCTGAGCTAATGACAAAGGGGTGCAATTAAGCTGCGACTGAGCAGGCCTTTTCAACACAGTAACACTTTTAGTGTTGACTATATATATATCGAGCTGGCTAGCTAGCTACTCCAATATCATGACCACGAGCCAGAGAATTTAACATTTCTGAGGGGCAAACGATCGAGGACCACGCCATCTGAAAGGAAGTATGTTTTGGATCCCCTCTGAAAGGGAAATACGGACTTATGGAGCTGTCGTGGGATGTCGGAGATGATGTGGAACATCCTTTACCTCAAAGCTCCTATGACTCAGGCAACGCTATCTATCTAGCTAGCTATCTACTTTCCAAACTGATGCTAGCTAGCCAGCACATAGTTTGAGCACGCGATCTAAATCGATCGGCGAGTCACACCGTGGCAGCTTGTCGAATTTTGCCGGTCGGTGGTTTGTGCCGCGAGCGGCGTCTGAAGCGGGTGTGTCTGCCCGCAATCCTTGCGGCATGTGCGAGCGTGGCATGCTTCCCTGATCCCCTTCACTGGATCCATATATATTGTGATCAGATCTCTCCACATGTATAACTTTTGGACTCACCTGCCGACTGATCTCTTCCTTCGTTGTATGATTGTGAATATATATATCTATATATTATATACACGGCCACCGCCCCATGCTCAGGAAACTTCCAGTCTTGATCGATATCGTGTGGAATCGAGAAAATTCTTTGTTTATTCATGGTGTGTGCCAACCAAACACACACCTTGTTTAATTTGATTCGGCGCTATCGCTGCAACTGGAGCAGGCTCAGCTCGTTGGAAAGGGACCAATTCCCAATCGAAACATGCCGTCCTTTTCTGTAGCCATAGAATTTTCTGGGCACTTGATAGACGTTGGGCCAAACATATGAATTATTAGCTAATCATTTGTACGTATAACAAAAGTTACCAATTCGAAAACGATGATAGAATCGTGCTTTTGTAAAATCCAAAAGGCTAACTAGCTCACTCTTGGTGAAGACTGCTGGCTTTGGAGAAAATCCAACCCTGCACTTTAATCGTACCACTCTGAACTCAGGAGATGAGGAACTGAAGAAGAAGAGTCAAAAAAAAAGTTATATTTAACAAGATATCGACGGCACAAACAAGTGGTTCAGGGAAGGTGATGGCTATCCGACCTGAATCTGCGCTGGCAAATGGAAAATGCATTAACTTCTCATGAATGGACAGGTTAATTACTACTGACAACTCTGCCATATTTCAGTCCACGAAACATTGTAAGGAGAGATTTTTGTTTGCTCAGTCAGGACACACTTCCAGGCCTAATTACCAGGGGAATTCTGTTATTTCTATGATTGATGGTGGAGATCAATATGCAAGAGATCTTACTTCCTAGTTCCGAGATTCGCAGACTGATGGATGGACTGCTTCATTCAGACGAGGAATCGATTGTAAAGATAGATAGATAGATAGATATATCTTGTCGAGATTTAACAAAAATATTTTATCAATCTGATGCATGGCCTGCAATGAGTACTGTAACTATCAGGACAATATTAAGGAGGCAGATGCTTTCAGGATTCACAAAATAAAATACAAAAAAAGCAGCTGCTGCCATTTCCACATGCCATGTCGAGCTCCTGCAGCCCACAACCAGATGCGCAACACAGTAATGGTGCTTTTAGCTCAATCAAGCAGAGATATCACAATTCTGTGTATCCAAAATTTAATCACTCGTACAAAAGTTTCCAGTGGATCATGAACCTGGATTTGAGATATCATAAGCAGCAGGGCCCACAAGAATCTATTGGAAAACAATTTTTGTTTTGTTTTCTGTTTTCTGTTTTTGTTTTAAAAAGTTGCAAAGGATCCTGCTGTGAAAACCAGAACGACGAAACATGAGAAAAGGAGAAGAAAATTTTCAAAAAGAGAAAAAGACAATATGGATGAAAAACATATTCGTGGATGATCCATTCATGTAATCGAAAAGAAGAAAAAAAAAGTCGAGGAAATCGATAAACACCGAACCAGATCTGGATTGGTTTGTGAAACAAATAAGTTTGCTGATTTAGTTTGTTAATATTTATGAATAAGTTTATTTAAATGAAAATGTAGTGCTTTATGATTTTTAAATAGTTTATAATATGTTAAAAATATATATATATAATTCTAAATGCTCTATGTTAAATTGTCTATTTTAAAAAATCTTTAAAAATATAGTAACCTACCAATTAAATTGTGTATATATAAAAAAGAATATAAGGTATTTTACTAAACTGCCTAAATAGATTTCCATATTACCTAAATCACGTGTTATATTTCAAATACTCCTCTTTCTCTTTAAGCCTGTCATCTAATTTCATCAGAAATTAATTAATAGACATAGAAAATTTTGAATAATTTCAAATTAAAATCAATGTACTTATGAAATTTCCTTAATATATTTACGCCCTCAGATCTAAATTTGATACCGTAAATTAAGAGTAATGAATTTTTATATTTATAAATGTTTGATAAATTTATCATAAACTTATTATAAAACTTAAGACAATAATATTTACTAACTAACAACATTAATAAATTTTTAAGATTCTTTTTGTCGAAAAATATCAAATATTTAAATAGTGTAAATCTGTTGATGAATTTAGATACCCAAATCATTTCAAATTAAAATCAATATTTTTTTTAAAAAAACTTCATTAATATATATATATATATATATATATATATATATATATATATATATATATATATATATATATATATATATATATATATATATATGCTCTCAGAGCTAAATTTAATAGTATAAATTGATAGTACTAAAATTGTAAATTGATAGCATAAAAATTTAAAAATATACTCTCAATTTAATTTATTATTTTCAATTTACACTATCAATTTTAAATCTAAGGATATAAATATATTTTTTTAAAATTTTAAAAATATATTAATTTTAATTTGAAATGATATAGAATTTTTAAATTTGTCCCTCAGTTTGATCCTATCGATGTCAGATTGAGATCATTAAGCACTCCAAGGTGATTATATCACTGTGTTGTGCTTGAACAAATCAATTGGATAAACATAAACACTGTTTTATCTAAAAAAATGTCAAATAAGAGAGAGTCTATATTTATCCTTTTATATAAAAAATATTAACTAAAATAATGTTATAAGAAATAAATAAAAAATCGATCTAAAAGGATAAATTAAAAGGCAAAATTTAGAATATGAAATTAAGGATTAGGTGAGAAATTAAAAGGCAAAATTTAAAATATGAAATTTAGAATATAAGGAGACGTTTAGTTTGAATTTTTTTTTATTTTTTATTTAATATTTTTATTTTTTTATTTTGATATAGTTAGAAAATAAAAAATGTACTTGATATGATATGATATATTATTTTTTATTTTCTAAAAAAAAAATTAAAAAATATGTTTGATTTGTTAATATGAAAAAAATAATTTTTTTAAAATAAAAAGTCCATCCATGAAAAAGGAAAAATCATATGAGAAGGGGTCAAATCTAATCTTCTAATATGCAATATAAGAAAATACCTTGACGTCGACTAAATCGTGAGGAGGAGAGATGAGCGGCGCAGACCTGAGGAGAAAGGAGAGGGCTATGGCATCGCGCGTGGAGGAAAAGACCCACGAGGAGGGCTGCGGCGTCGGCTTGCTTGCGCGAGGAAAGGAAAACCGAAAAGGATCGCTTGTAGGGGAGGTTGTGGCGTCGGGAAGAAAAGGAATTGTATAATGAGGTTGTGACGTTGGAGGAGAAAAGGAATTGCACGATGAGGTTGCGGCATTGGGAGAGAAAAGGAGTTGTGTGATGAGATTGCGGCGTCGGAGATAAATTTAAAATTGTGCGAGCAAGGTTAGAGCGTGCAACGTTATTGTAGCCGCGTTTTCATATTTTCTACTTATCAGTCGCAGTTTTTATTTTTCACATAAAATAATATTTTATTATTTTCTATTTTCTTAAAGATGACTTCTTATTTTTTGAAAAAATAAAATTGAAAAATATAAAACAAACAATAATTTATAAAAAAATTAAAAAATGAAAAAACACCAATAGAAACGCTACCTAAATCTCCAACAGTCATCTGGTTCCTCCAGCGACACTTTGCGTCGACACTTTGTATGTCCAGAATCATATTTTTTAGTAGACATATTTATATTTAAATAATAATAGATATTGAAAGATAAATATTTATTCTAATAATGAACTATCTACTAACAATTAATAATAGAACAGAAATAAATATTTATTTACTCTAATAATGATCTATCTACTAACAATTAATAATAGAACAGAAATAAATATTTATTTACTCTAATAATGAACTATTTACTAACAATTAATAATAGAACAGAAATAAATATTTACTTTAATAATGAACTATCTACTAACAATTAAAAATAAACAGAAATAATTTACCTTGGTAGTCCGTCAAACGATCCACTGCCCTCGAACGATTCGTCAAAAGACTCGTAGAACAGCTGGATCAAACACAAAAAATTACTATCTAAAAGCTAAATTTCAACAACAATAATATTGAAAAAAGTAAAAGAAACTACCGGATCGGCTTGACTGTTTGAGTAAACAGCAATCAGACGAACTGTAAACAGCAATCCGAAGAAGACGACCACAGACCACTCGACCAGAGGGACGAGGCCCTCTCGGTTTCGCCGGCGAGGAAGACGGTCGAAGATTGAAGAAGAGGGCCACTGGCCAAAGGGCTGAAGGGCGAGCGGCGGCCGGCGAGCCTCGCAGTTTCGCCGGCGAGGAAGACAGCGAGAGGGGCGAGCGGCGAGCCTCGAGGTTTCGTCGGCGTCGGCGAGGAAAACCGTCGAAGAAGACTAGAAGAGGGCTCGTCGAACGGACCGGACGAAGGTGCTCCATGCTGTCTTGCGCCTCAGGGGCCCTCGCGTCGAAGAAGAGGTTTCGCCGGCGTCGGCGAGGAAAACGGGGAGATCGCGTCGGCAGACGGCAGGAGATGAAGAGTCGAACGGCTGTCGCGAGATCGGCGTTGAGAGAACGGGAGAACTCGTCGAACGAGGAGAAGGAGAACGCGTCGAATCGAGGAGAGGGGAGATAAAGGGGATATCGGTATCGGGACGCGACAAGATTTGATCAGATTTTAACCATTTATTATTTATTATCCCTAAATAATTTAAAATTTTTTGGGCCCCTTTTAATCCTGGGCCCTAGGCATAGGCCTTACCCGCCTATGCCTAAAGCTGGGACTGCGTCGACACCGGTCGCTTTCGCCATGTATCTCTGAGCTCCTTAGCTTAATTTGTGTAACTTTAAGATATATAGCAAAAAATGACTGCCGCGAATGAAACTTTTTGTTTTGGTCAAAAACTGCTTCTGCTTTTATTTCAGAAGATAGAAAATTACAAATGGAAGATATAAATATTAAAGACGAAAACTGATTCAATTAAATATTATTATGAAAAGAAAATTAAACAAGTCGCGACAGCGGTGAGAAATTAATATCCATCCGCAGACTTTCTAATTCAGGACTGAGCAGCAGAATCAAAATCTAAATTTGCTTTGAACGACCAGCCATTCACGTGAATGATATCGGTCGTCCATGTATTATTGTTTGTATTTTTATATGCGTGAATTAAAAGAGGATCGTTCACCTCTAATTATAAGCGAAATTTAGATATTTGAGTTTTCAAAAAAAAAAAAAATATATATATATATAGTGGTGCAACGGCAAAATATTTTTATAGTTAATCAAATATTTTTTGTGTTATGGGTTGGTATACTTCTGATCAAGAAAGTCAAGATCCGATCCGATTGGTGGTGACACATCGGATTCAAGGCCCAACCTCATAGCTGACTAGTTTAGCTTGTTACCTAGTCTCTTAGTTGACTTGGCTTATCAATGCCCAGCTTGGTTCATCGCCCGAGCTTTCCTCCTTGACTCGGCAACCGCTTGAGCTGTCCTTCCTGGCTCGGTACCCACCCGAGCTCTCCTCCTATGACTCAACAATCGCCCGAGCTCTACTCATCGCTCGAGCTATCCTCCCTGACTCGACAACTATCCGAGCTCTCCTCTCAATGACTGCCCGAACTCTTCTCGATCAGCTCAGTCCCCCCGAGGCCTACTTCCTTCACTCCATCACTCAGCTTGCTCGACCGCCGCCAGATAGACAAGTACAATGATATAATATTTGAGGGTAGCTCACCTACCTCATTAATATTGCATGATTTAACAGGACATAGTCTGGGATCATACCAAGCATGAGTGATAGAGCCCTTCACTATTGCGGCGATATTGGGATATTCCTCTTATCGAAGATGAGACATCTCCTCTGATGGGACAACTCCTTTGATGATTTTATATAATGACCCCACTTCTCGCGAGCACAGGGACACACACTCATAGAGACGCTAGTCTCATCCTCTGCATTCCATCTTCTATTCTTCTTCTTCTTCATCATCTTCTGTCGGAAAGCTAACTTAAGCATCGGAGCGACTAAACCAGGGTACCCCTTGACTTCCGTTCTCACCCTCCTTATTTTTCTTAGCAGCCTGCCAATGGAGTCACCGTCCCTCAGTTCGTGGATCCCGTGTGGCTTTGTCAATGATAATTCATTTAGAAATGATCTCAAACAGGAACACATGGATTTATTTTCAACTATTGCGTATTGTAGATTTATTTTCTTCAATAGGAAGATAATCTTAAAATGTTAACTACGGAGCAACATGTTTATTTGATAGATAAATTAAAAGAAAGATTGTTTATCTTCATAATTAATCGGATAAAAAACACAGATAAAACACACGTAAGTAAGAACGATCTTAAATATATGTAAATTGTAACAAATATTTTGAAGATAGATCTTAAATATATGTAAATTGTGCTTCGAATTTATAGGAAGAGAATAATATATCTCTAAAATTAATTAAGTAAAATCTAACATCTAAATTATCAAAAATAAAAAAATTATAGGCATCGTGTATGACTTGCCTAATTAGCTCTGCGGATTGGCTTGCCCTTCAGAACACGCACAATTAAGATGAGTTGTGTACGCTCACCTCTTGTGAAGTGGAATATTGTTAGGGTTAAGTTGTCGGTTTGCAGCCATGAAATGGGTAGAATAGGGGAAGCTTAATTATCATATGTAGGATAGGAGGACTGATTCCAGCTATATAAATTGAGCCGCTAGCCAACGTTGACCAAAGATCGCTTTCCAGCACCGCCCTTTCAACTCATTTGCAATTAATTGATACTCCATCTTCAAAAACTCCCCTCCCTTCTTCAACTCTACGGCGCCGTACTTCGTCGGCAATGCGGAACCAATCCGCCGCCTTCCACCCCATCTCCTCCTTCATCCTCCTCCTCCTCCTCCTCCTCTACCGACCCTCTGTCGCTGACGTCGGCACCGCCTCCTCCTACGGTCCGCCCTACCTGCGTAAGTTGATCGACCACACGCCCACAGACTGCTCGACGGAATTCCTTTCCGATTTTAACCCAGCTCGTTTTCTACGCGCGTAGCCACGGCGTGTTTCGGCAGTGACGAGGGCCAGTTCCCGGCCAACAACCTGTTCGCGGCCGCCGGCGACGCCATCTGGGACAATGGCGCCTGCTGCGGCCGGCAGTACAAGGTGCGCTGCCTCAGCTCGGCCACACCTGAGGCCTGCACGGACGGCGAGGTCCAGGTGACGGTCGTGGACTACGCGGCCTCGCTCGTCTCCACCCCCTCGGCCTCCGGCACGACCTTCGTTCTCGCCGCCGCGCCTTTCGGACTGATAGCCCAGTCGTCGGTCAGCGAGATCAACGTAGAATTTACTCAGTAAGCCACTCGGCACCTTCCTATTTTTCCAAATATACAAATATCTATATACAAATATCTATATCGATCAATCAGCAACAATTCACAGTCTCCGTGTTTGAAGGTGTACGTTTCTCAAATATTTATTATTTTAAATTTACAAGAAAGAAAAGAAATTATTTTTTTTAAAAAAAATATATTTACCAATATCTTACAATATATTGCAGGATCTGACGCGGCTGCTGCAGAAGTTCTTGTGCTCATGTGCAAAATGAATGGATTCCTTTGGCGTCTTGAACTTGTACTGCGTCGCCATCGTCGTCGACTTTTCTTTCTTTCTATTGTAATTAAATGTCGTCATTCATAATTACTGGTCGTTGAATTAATTCGGATTTATGCTCAGTTGTCAATTCAAAATGCCATGTTTGTTTTTTTCCTTCTTCACAGCCTCGATCTGTATCCTACTCGATCACTTATTCGAATTTTCTCATGGAAAATCAATTTTGACAGGATTACCCATTCGATTGCCCACAGCATCGAATCATTGTTAGGAGACTGGTTTTTCAATGAAGACGAAAGGTTTAAGCTAAACATCAAATCAGAATAGCACAGAAGTTTCAAGTTACAACACAGATCTGGAATTCTGGTTAACAACTCTTGATAGATTAACCAAAGACATCTTCAAACCTCCTTGACAGTTATATTGCTCACACCCACCCTATGGAAAGTATGATAATGGTCTCAGTAAAGCAAATAGGAAGGTGAGGCACTTGCCTAAAGGTTGTCAAGAAAATGGGGAGAAGATGATGGAGACAACAAAATTTGTGGTACACTACGAGTGGCCATTTGATCCAATATCTTACCAAATTGCCCCAGGATTATCACCTCTCAAAGTATGAACACACTGAGATCTCGACAAACTCAGATCAAAATCCGGAATGAGGAAACAAGACAAGGGAATGTCTACGCTCCTAATATATCACATTACATACAATGGATGCCACTCATCTCACATGCATTTTTCTTGTCACAGCTTCAATTTTGATCAGACGAGCAATCTGCATGATCTAGAGTTACTCTGTAATTTTCTCTTGTACCATCGCTGGTACTTCAAGAACGGGCAGCAGCAACAACTGGTGAAACAAGTGGAGGTCTAATCAGGACAGGCGTGTTTCCGGTCAGTGGCTGGAAGGCAATGGTCTCCAAGTGGTGCCAGGCCATCCTTCGCTTCTCCTCCACCATCTTTCGCTCCATTTCCTCCTGTTCAAAATTATCCTCACAAGCTGAAAACAGCTCCTCATCCATCTCACGTAACATCTTCTTCACATTTCGCGTCAAGTTCAAAACCGCTTGATTCCAGTGACTATGAATGTTCCTTTCCAAGGCAGGCACAATTAGCGGCATTATCGCTTGCCGGTTGTGCAACACCAGACTAATCAAGTGATCATTGTTCCACATGAATAAGGCCCTCTCTGCCACCTGGAGACGATTTATACTTCTTTTGTTAATAAAAATCCACACAAAGCTAAAGGAAACTACATACAGATGGCTCCTACAACTAGATCATTATATGAAATCAACAAAATAAAAGGGTTAGCAACATATGCTTAAGAACTATGCAATATTTAAAAAGTAATACACACATTATATTCACTATTTATCTTTTACTGACCACTACAATGCAGATAATGAATTTTCAGCACAATCTACTTACAAACTAGTTGTTATCACAAAGAAAAAAAGTACTTAATGAATGTGTGGTGCTGTTTTTACAAATCCCTGCTCTTCACTGTTGCAGCATACTATCAAGTTGCTGAATTTATTTCCAAACTAAGTTGTCTGCTCTTTGTGGACCATACAAATACAAACTACGAAACTAACCCTTCTACTAGATTAGAGGTTCTCAAAGGAGCATAGCAAATTTGAGAGATGTGCTAAGATTGATGCATCCTCCATAAATGTTTTATGAACAAGATGGCATAAATTGCTACATAGTTTCATCTGAGGGACATAACCATACTTTATACCAAGCAGTGATTGGAGGTCAAATAATAGCAAACCAATTGTCTATTTTATACTAAATGGTGGCTAAGCAATTAACAAATATCAAACATGGATTCCTTATTTGTAATGATAAAGAATATTTAACTAATTAGAGTAGCTGGAGATCATGCATAACTAGAATAATCTAAGACCCATAATAGAAGTGGCATATGCATAACTAATTGCATATGCATCAGTCATCATTTTCGTCAAGGAACATGCCAATTGTTTGAAATCTTCTATTATTTATTGCATATTCAGCACATGTGAGTTCAACTACTTCAGTTTCCTTCAACTAGACTGCTATATAATGAGAAAGTTAATTGAATAGTTTAAAATGTTGAAGGTGCCAATTAGCTCATGTAAAGGCCTTTGTTGTTGCACAAGAGCTAGAATAAATACCTCATTCATCCTTAGGTGGGGTTTTTTCATATTATTCTCCTCAAGAAAAAAACTTTATAGATGCTAGAGAATAACATCTGTGATGTTACTTTTGAAATTTTTGTAATCATTATTAGGAGGGAAATTATGGAACTTACAGAACAAAACCTCTAAAGTATGAAGGGAAACCACATAGTGGGAAAGGCCTAGCATAATAGGCAACAACATTAGTAATAATCTGGAAACCACTTATCCAAGAATGATCCTTGAGATTTTCAACATAGTTTCATATTCAATTGGCAATCTTATATTAAGCTTCACATCATGGTCATTCCTACCCATGAAAAGATAAAGAGAGAAAAAAAAAAACCTTTATAAATATGACATAAATTGCAGGCATGCAACTCCATTGCAATCAAAGTTCACATGCATGAGGCAATTGACACATAAATATTAAAGTAGTTGAAGTCACCTGGAAATGGAAGCTGTTAATACAGTATGCAATCCTTCGGAATAATGGAAGCATACACTCCTGAATCTCCACTTCGTTAGTAATCTCTAAGATCTCCTCCAACTCACTTAAAAACATGACTTCCTTCTGACTATTGGTTACTGGCCAACATCTCAGCAACCCATTGATAACTGAGGTTGCCAGCTTAGGCTCTTTCTCCACAAACTGCGCCACACAGTAAGTCAGCTGTTGGAGATATACGCCAATCGTTTTTGGTTTGTGCAGAGGTATAATGACCTTCCACAAGAACAGTTTATGCTCCTCCTTTAGAGGCAATGCAAACCCACTGATGATACTACCAAAGACTTCTAACAACTCAGCAATCCCATTATGTCGCTCGGTCTCAAACACAAACTGACAAAATATGTTGCTTACCACTTTCCGGATGAAAGGACGATGCACCATGAATTTTCCATAGATCCTGTGCAATATTGCTTTCAGGCATTCCCTTTCCCTAGGATCCTCAGAATCAAAGAGGTGAAGCAGTCTCAAAATGAATGAATGATCTACATACTTCTTCCCGATCTTAGCATCAAGTGAGGAGGATTCTATGAACTTAAGCAGCAAATCGTAGACCAGTTGAAGGTGGGACCAAGCTGGTTCAAACATAGGTTTTTCCTCTTCAGCCTCCCCACCAACAGAACTAGATCGGATATTTGGTGGGAAGGCCCTAAACAAGTTACTAGCAAACATCTTACAGCTAGCAGAAATCATGGACTCAGTGAAACGAGAGCTCCCAACATCAACATATTCAATGAGATCTAAAAGTGCCTGCCGTTTCATATCCTTCTCAGCGGAGTTCTTGTCAGGATCAGAGAAATCGAAGACTACACAACAGAGATTCAACTTACTGATGAAAAGGTTCCTCTTTTCCGTGTGAGGTACATCTTTGAATAGCAGTAGAGGTTCAATGCTTGTGACAACACTCGACGGGAATATGGCGGAAGCAGTTCGCTTGACCGTGCTTGATCGGGAGGGAACTACATTGCCGATTCTGGTCCAACGGATTGGATTCCCGTTTAAACACGCCACCGCGTTGCTGCCTGAATGGGCATGGGCGGCAGCAGAGGAAGAATCGGATTTGGAAGACTTGCGAGGCAATTTACTTAGGAATTGCTTCCACATGGTGCTCGAGTTGGGGACGAAATCAAATCGAGCTCATGCTGCTAAAGTTAGGCAACGAAAACGACATGTAACAAACTGCAGCAAATCGCAGCCCAGTTTCTAAAAAAGATGTCGGAAAAACAGGAGCGAAAAATCCGCGAATAATAACCGATAATCAAACTAAGATCAAATGGAACCACACCTGGCGGCCAACCGATAAAGCCAATAAAGATCCCCATCGGGAAAGCAGACGAAAGAAAGAATCCCAGAGCAAGTAAAATGAAACCTTGAAGTCGCAGTTCCACGATTACGGATCCGGCGAGAAGACCTTCATCCGAAGCCTGGCTCCAAGAGGCCACGTCGAATTCTAGCTAGAATCCAAGAGATCAGAGCCTCCCCCATTCATCTCCACGCTCACGTCGAGAAGGATCGGCAGAGCCGGAGGATGCGACAGAGGCGAGGAAGAAATGGAAGTAGCAGCGGCAGTAAAGAAAAGCGAGCAGCGACGCAGACCGTACTCCAAACGGACGGCTCCGATTTCTCCATCGGCACGGATGGAAGAGCATCATCCGTCGGATCGAATGATCACGCGATCCCATGTAAACAAATCAGGCGGAGCCGGTAATTTCGCGAGGCGGGACGATTTAATTATAATATTATTATATTTTATCATATTATTATATTTTATAATATTATTATATTTTATCATATTATTTAGGGGTTAAATAATATTTGAAGACGAGAGTCGATTCCCGAAGAACTGTCTTCCTCGCGGGGATCAAGAAAATAAAAGGCGTCATCGAAAACTTGTGAGCACTGGGCGTATATTTTGACTACGAACTGTTCAGTGGCATCAACCCAACGTTGCTATGACTTCGAGACCACTGGTACTCCAATCATTTGTCACCTCACCTCACCTGATATCTACTAACACTCACTAATGGTTGATGGATTACTGCAGCATGCATAAACTAACTCCTCAAAAATGGAGTTTCATGATGGACGGGTTATTATCAGACTTGCCGTACAAGATATGCAGAGGGGGGACATGACATGAGTGGAGGAACCATCTCTGAAGGGAGCAGAGATTTGGCAGAACAGCGATAATACATGACACGGGCCGTGCATGAACACTCGCTCCCTGCTCCTGCTCCTCCTCTTCAATGGTGCCGCTAGCTAGCTGCTTCAAATTTGTGTCCTTCCACTCAGCGAACGCAAATGTGCTCGAGGATAGAGAGCTCCACAGAAATCACAGAGTGCGAGCATCAGATGCATTGAAGGCTGATCCACGCATCGCTCGTGAGCAAGCACATCAGTTGCCCCTGAAAAGAGAAAAGAAAGAGGAAGCCTGCGTCTTCCGTAGCGTACGCTGTCAGTAGCAGCATCTGTCCTTGGCGTCATTATATGGCGCTGCAGCAGCCAGCGGAGGTTCGATCAAACCTCACGTTGGGCTCAAAGTAGTAGGTGCAGAGGAGAGCTCGTGAAATCCTTGAGATCATTCCCATCAATAGGCTGCATTCCACCTGCCTTGCTCATTGCCATTGTCATGTCTTGTATAATTAAATTAGGTTTATCACGACTTGTATTCTACCTGATAGAAAAATATCAGGTATAAATGAAAATATTAAAATAAGCAACATACAATCCACCGAAAAAGGATACATCGTTTATAAGAATGAATGATTTACAATCTACTCGTAACGAAAATGCATCGTATGTATGTACATATACATACATAGATCGGGTGAATGACTTATAATCTACCCAAAAGAAATGTATCGTATGTCCATGGGGTGAACAACTCGCACTCCACCTAATACGAAATACATCATGTGAATGCACATATACAAATACATATATATAGGTGAACGACCCACAATTTATTTGAAAAGTGTTTCACATAAAAATAAGATGTACAACCTGCAATCCATCCCGTGAGGTGCCTTATATAAAAATAAGATGAACGACCTGTAATTCACCCTGTAAGCAAAAATCATCTCATTTAGCCAAAGCCCATGAACACGCAAAAAAAACTCAAAAGTCCTCTTTATATACAGAGTCCGTTCTATATTATAAGTAATTAAGCAAACTCTAAAAAGTAAAAAAAGCTCAAGACTACAAGTAATCACACAATTCAAAATCGAAACTGATCTATAATGTAAGTACTACATTTATTATTTTGACAATTTAATATCAATGATAATGCGTCTTTTTCAAAACATAGAGTTCAAGACTCTAAATATAATTATTAGGTCTCTTATTTTGTTAATTAATAATAGTATTAGAGTAACTCCTAAAATGTAAAATTAAATTATTGATATAATTAGTTTCTTACTTTATTAATTAACATGATTAAATAATCTAATTTATTATAAATCTTAAATAAGAAACAAATAAGATAGATAGGTACGTATCAACCAAGAATAAAAAGGTAAACAACATGATATGGAATAATCAAGCAGTAAGAATAAAGATAAGATTAAAATTAATTTTATTTTTCATAATATTTATTTTCATAAAATTTAAATCATGCACAAGGTAGGTGTAGCGAAACAAATAAGAAAACTCTACCTCGTCGAATGCGAATTTCTAGACGAATGCTTATTTAATTCCACATATATCTTTAAGCTTAATCATAACTCACTCTACACTATATATATATAAAATTAAAGAAACTTTTTAAACATGCATTACAAAAATGAAAAAAAAAATCTAATATCATTAGAGCTTCACATCATAAAGTGATAAGATTTAGTAAGGGTATTCAAGACTAGAAGATAAAATAAAATTTTCTCCAAACCTTATCAATTCCATCCCTCCTAACTTGCCCTTCAATAACTAACATAGCACACCAAATAGCATGACAAGAAAATTTGAATTTGATTTGTCAACAGTACTAAGAGAAGATTATCCTTTTGTTACTTTATACGTTTGTAGCAACCCTAAGTACAATCACATGGTCATTAGGCGATGACAACGATGACAATCGATGACGACCATGAAGAACAACAATAAAGGGCAGCAAGTCAACGATCAAGTAGCCATGGTAAGAATTAAAATCACACATAAGGCCAAGACACGTCTTTATGTTAGTTAATAAATTGTGCTTTTGTAAAAAGATTTTTACATCTATAAAAATTATAAATGAGTACTTTAAAATTTTCAATAATATAACAGTCATACAACCATCTGATGTACTATTTTTTTTCTTCAAACCAAACATACTAAGCATGACTTATGAGGAGATTTCTATGTGCAAAGGAGATTAGATA
>NW_027434803.1:0-4860 GCF_044706935.1 Curcuma longa
AGGTCTTTTAGGACCCTAGCAAATGGGGGGAGACTTTGGAGAGCCACCGGAGCTGTTCTTGAGCCATCGAGACTTGTTTCGGAGTGAGATTCAACGATCCATCCACCGATCCGGCTGCTCCATCCATCTTCATCACATCTACGTGGAGATTTCAGTTCGAGGAAGAACGATAAGTCCTATTTCCTGTATTTCTAGTTTTATCTTTGGATTAGGATGAACTCTTCTCTTTTCTTGTATTGTAACCTCCACGATATGAAGTAGTTCCCTAGATTCTAGGATGTAGGATGAATCGAGTGTAATTGGATCATTGTAACTTGGATTTGTTAATCTACCGTTTTCTATGATTTGATTATCTATTGCCTTGTGGATTTGTGTTTGTGTTGTGAATGATGAAATGCTTGTGTATGAATCTATAAGGGTAGAGATTGATTGTGGTTTGAGGAATCATTAGGCCATACACCGGGGCGCTTCATGACAGGAAGAAAGCCTTGAAACGGGTGAGTTTCCGAGGGGTTTCTTAAATCATGATTAGTTTCTATGAGGGATAGCTAGCGGTTATTTATTGTTGGAGAGAGGTCCGTAAAACAGATATCCTGTGACAGGGGATAGGATTTTAGTAGCATTTCGGGGTGCCTGAGTGACATAGGAAAGCCTTAAACCGGGCTATCAAGAATCACCTTGATCTAACAATGATGACGTAAGAACACCAATGCTTTATTCTGAGGATACCTGACGAGGTCTAATCGGATATATTGGTTAGCATTCCTACAATTGCATAATTATTGAGGAAAGGTAGAGGATCCAAGTCAATTAACCAATTTCCTGAGGAGTCCGAAGTCCTAGGATCGTTCCACATACATTGTCACAGTCGTTTCCTCTCTCTGATTTTAGGATAAAGTACTCTAGGACACTCTCTTCTCCCCCACAACTCAACTCATGCTCGTTTTCTCTCCAACCTTTTTGTACTAAATCTAGTAAGTAATTTCACGGTCCCTGTGGATCGATATTTTATTACTTGACAACAACCCGTATACTTGCGGGGAGCCCATCATATATAAAGGAGGGCTTGCAAGAGGAAAAAATAATTTTTTTCTTGTTTTCTTCCCCTAAGGGCCGACGGCATTAAGAAGCCTCTCCTTCTTTTTCTTTGCCACCAACCCCTCTCTTCTTCTCCCTTCTAGGGCCAGCGCCCCTTTTGTTCTTCTTTCCCCTTGCAAGCTTCGGTTCTTCTCCTCTCCATCTTTGCTAGGGCCGGCACACAAGTTCCCCATCTCTTGTTAGGGTCGGCGGCCAAGAGAAGAAGAAGAAGAAGGGACAGAAGAAAATAGAAGATGAAGAAGAGAAGGCTTTCCTTGCTTGCCATTGTATTACAAGAAGAGTTTTGGTGGAATCATCTCGAAGGATCGTTGTTCACACAACGTTCGAGAAGAGGAGAGGATATACAGCAGAAGATCAAGTACTACAACAAATTTGACTTTCCTGCAGCGCGCAATTAAGCTATCCGCAGCGCACATTGCATGCTGCATAACTTCAAGCTGTTGAAAGTTATAACTCATCCGCAGCGCGCGGGGCGCGCGCTGTGGAAAGTTGCAGCCCCGCACGCTGCGGAAAGTTGGCCCCGCGCGCTGCGGAAAGTTGCATCCGCAGCGCACGGGCGCATGCTGCGGAAAGTTGCATCCGCAGCGCGCGGGTCGTGCGCTGCGGAAAGGTGCAATGTTTCGCAGCACGCGCCCCGCGCGCTGCGGAAAGGTGCATCCGCAGCACGCGCCCCGCGCGCTGCGAATAATTATATTTTTAATAAATACACAAATATATACACAAATAGACCTATATACACAAATATATAATACAAATACAAATACAAATATAAATACACAAATAGACCTGCTCAAAGCTCTAACATTTAAAATCCAATATACAAATATTAGATAACATCACATTCACAATTATAAAATCATAGTTCAAATATATCAAAGATAATCATCTACATCTAGTTAGACAAAACAATCCAAGTTCATGTTCATCTTTACTATAAATAATATATCGATTCGTCCAAATCAGTCAGACAAAACTATAAACATCGATGCCCAAGCTAATGTGCTTCCTATTGCATCCTCAAGAAAAAGCATTTCTTCGTTTGGTCGAATTAGCTCCACCTTCTCCACAAGAACTCTATCAATCCAAACTTTCCAATAAGATCACCAAGAGGAACGTGATGTACTTTTGCTTTTGGATCTGTGGATGCAATTCGACCTTCTGCAACAGCTCCATCAACAGACCAATGAAGCAGCTTACATTTAGCATTAAATGATGACATATTCCCTAACTCAGGTTGAAGAAGAGCAGTAGCAACTAAAAGCAACTGGAAGACTGTGTTCACCTGCACAAGCCACTCATTAAATGATGACATATTTCAATGTAGAAGAAGGATGCAACAGTATCAGAAAAGAAAGCATAGTGTTCAAAGACATAAGCACCAAGAACACAAAACTATACCTTGCGTATGAAGAGAGGCTCCACCTTGTGTCTATGCATTTCATCAAGATTTACAAACTGAGACCAACTCTTTCACTGCAAAAAAATCATAGGAGGATTCAATAAGTTCATCAGACTCGTTCAAGATTTTCAAATTTAACCTTACCTCCCACCCAAACTTGCAGCTCTTTTATAAAATGCACCACCAATAAGACCTACATCTCTTGCAATGATCAAGGCCACAAGCATAGCTGCAATTGCAACAGACAAATTCAGGTAGTTGCCATGTTTTTTGTCTGAAATACAATTTTGGAAACAACACTAGCAATCTAAAATAAAGCACTATTTATTAATTACTTAATTAGAAAAGGTAGGAAAACAGGTATGTAGCATTGGACTCAGTTTAGGTGTGAGATAATCCTCTGGGAAGGTATTTGAATGACTCACAATTTAGTAGATCCTTTTTTAACATAGCCAATCCAACACAAGCAATTAGAACCTGCACTGACAAAACCGGAGTACAATGTCATATTACGAGCACACACAGCACAATTGGTTATCAACCATAAGTTTCATCCAAAAAAATTAAACCTTGTCAGCTTGTGGATCAAGGTAGGAACCAAAGACTGAATGAATACCCATCTTTCTTGAGATATTCAGGAAGTATTATCATAAGCAATTATTTCAGCAATTCATGTTAACAATATAACAAACACTCAGAGAGGTAAGGCTGCGTACAATGGATCCTTTCCCCGGACCCCGCATGGCTGGAGCTTCGTGCACCGGGCTGCCCCTTTTTTATTCAACAGAAAAGCGTGCTAAAAAGATTTATAGAATTAGAAGAACTATTCCTATTGAATGAAATGATAAAGGAATACCCTGGAAACACATATACAAAAACTTCATATAGGAATACACAAGGAAACAATACAATTGGTCAAAGCATGCAATGAATATGATCTCCATATCATTTTACATATTCATGATACAAACCTTAAGATGATAAACTTGCTTGGAGCACCAAGCGGTTCAATAACTCTAGAAGCTTTATGAAGCTAACAAGCCATGGTTTAAATATCTAAACAACCAAGCTCTCGTCTAAATGTTTGTGTGTTGGTAGATAGCATAAATCTTGCAAAAATTTATACAAGCACTGTGAAATTTATTTCTTACTAAAGAGAAAAGGCTTCTGTTTTCTGTTTCAAACAAGAAAAGTGCAAGATTCTTATTCAAGCAAGAATCAAAAGAAATAAAAGTAAAAAAAATCATTCTGTATTTTGTTTAAGGGTACAAATAGTACAAGAAGTTGATCCAGCAGGGCATTTTCAACCACAGGGCAAGAAATATAATTCTGTCTCTATAAGCATTCAAGAAGGGTAAAGAAAATAATATAAATGAAACTGATTGATGCATATGCTCCATTATAGCAGAATCTAAAAAAAATCACCAGTAACCACCACATGAACAAGAACCTTTCTCAAAGTGATGGAAACGACTTGAATCCCTCAGTATGATCTCGTGGTCAACAATCATAGAGATGAAGGTGATGGCACTGTGGCAATCTCCACAAATTCGCAGGTTTTTTGTAATACGGATGGGAGTTCCAGGGGAGGTGGTGAGGATGCCATATGCAACAGCAAGTTTTTCACTGTGCTCAAATAGAAGGTTACTTCGACGCACATGCGGTTGGGTCAGAGAGTCAACGGCAAAACCCTCAGCGACCGAGCGTCTCCTTCGATGCTCTCCCATGGCAATCTTCAGAACCCTAATTCGATCCCTTCTCCGGAACCATGGCTCTCGATCTCAACCCTCATGCCGCACTCCATCTTCTCTCCCCTCGTTTCCTTCTCCCCTCTCCCTCTATCTCACTCCACCGGCGGCCGGACAGAGCACGGGCGGCGGACAGAGCACTGCCGGGAGAGCGAGCGCGGGCCGTCGGGAGAGCGAGCACGATCGGGAAGCGAGCGCGGCCGGCCGAGCACGGGCGGGCGAGGGGAAGAGGCGAGCAGGAGAACGGCGGTCGCGAAGAGCACGGGCGCGTCGGGAAGAAACCTAGTTGCGTACGGGGTAAAGCCGTTGGGTATGGGTAAAGGCAGATGGGAAAAGGAAATTAAAGTAAATTAATCAAGTATTTTTAATAGCACATTATTTATCTGTGTTGTTAATATTATTTTTTTTAACTTTTCTTTAACAACATATAATTTTTGTATGCTGTAAAAAATACTTTTCGCAGCTCACATTTATATGTGCGCTGTTAATTTTAAAATATAATAACTTATCTGCAGCGCACTTGATTATGTACGCTGTAAAAACTATTATTAACAGCGCACTATAGATGTGTGCTGTTAATGACGTGCTGCGGAAAGTCAAGTTTGTTGTAGTGAA
>NW_027434804.1:0-1028 GCF_044706935.1 Curcuma longa
GAGGGAGGATGTGGTGTGTGAGTGGGCTGGGGGTTTTCACGGTGGCGTGAGGTGAGTGGTGGGAGTGAGGTGAGGAAGATAGGAGATGGAGGCTACTTAGTGAGTGGAGTGAGGAGGCGTTGGTGTGTGAATGGAGTGGGGGTGAAGATGGAGTGGGCGGCTCCGTGAGGTGGAGGTGATGGAGTGAGGGGGGCGGTGGATGTGGGCGGTGAGTGGAGATGGAGATGGAAGGGGCGGTGAAGGTGGAAGAAGGTGCAAGTTAGGGCTTTTTGGAAGTTGTGTGGTTGAGATGAAAGTGTGGTTATTGTGTGGTTGAGATGAGTTAGGGCTTGGTGAGGTGGAGATGTGTGGTGGAGATCCTCCTTTGTTTCCTCTTTTCTCAACCCTTCATCATGATGTCCCATTTAGCCCTTAATGTGTCATTTAAGCCTTAGATGACCAAGCTGTCCCTACCAGATCAAATTGAATGAAATATGAGTCTGTAAAAATGTAGAAAAATTCAAGATTTTGACTTGACAATCCTTATGAGCTATCCAAGGGGACATCATCACCCCTACTGGGACACGGATTCCTTCTGTAATTAATGGCACACCGTATAGATAATAACATCACCCAACCTACCGGGAATAATTGATCTGACGCAAAGATCTCACCCTTTGGTAAATCAAAGCAATAATTACTACCTATAGATGCCCATTTATTACATCGGGATTCAGAGTGCATAATCTATAATAACAGAGGTCTTGTTCAATTTGTGAGTCAGAGTAAATTGAACAACCTCAATGGTCCTACTCAATACACACAAAGTGTACTAGTGTAATTCTACAGTCAAGACAGACAGTAACCGAATTACACTACAACCGTTCCCAATGGGTTGTCCAACGCCATCTTGGTTGTGAGCCTTAGTTTATAATTCACAGGGGACTGATAATCATGGTCTTCTGTGTTTCACAGATACCAAGTTATCTACAGTGTGAACTAAGAGGACTTTATTGACCTAGTCTTTTCAGTATACTTCCTAACATAAG
>NW_027434805.1:0-2343 GCF_044706935.1 Curcuma longa
TGTTGGGATATATACTAGAATCCTAGCTATGTAAATAAACATTCTGAAATGAGAATCATATTTGGTCAATATTTTGCAGTGTCCATTTAATCTATACTGTAGATTAACATGGTGTGCGGAGTCACACACAGAAGACCATGTTATCAGTCCCTTATAGATTATAAACAGTGTTCACAACCAAGATGGATTGGACAAACCATCGGAGTAGTTGTAGTGTAATTTGGTTTTAGTCTGTCTTGACTATAGAATTACACTAGTACACTTAGTGTGTATTGAGCAGGACCATCTGAGGATTGTTCGATTTATACTGACTATATAATCAAACTAAACCTCTATTACTATAGATGTACATGCTCTTAATCCCGATATAATAACAAACACGTGTGCTTAATATGTACTTCTTTAATTCATCAAAGGGTGAGGTCTAGATCGATAGATCAAAAGGCCCGATGAGTTGGGAAGTAGTATTATGTACATGGTGTGTTGTTGATTATAGAAGGAAACTGTGTCCTATAATCTAGGTTGATGATGTCCCCTTGAGGAGCTCATAAGGATTATCATGTAAACCCTGCAGGTGGACCTTATCCGCATAATAATAAGGTTGAGTGGTACTACTCTTGGATTAGATGTCGATTAAATACGAGTTGTCAGTAACTCATTTTAATTGACGGACATACGATATCTTAAACACAAGGAGACTAATGTACTGATAGTAAGAAGGAGCCCATATTGTAATATGGGATTGGTGCGGTAGTTCGATAATAACTCTTTAGTGGCATGAGTTATTATTGATGAACTAAGGTTGTGTGTTCGGGGCGAACACGGGAAGCCTTAGCTCATCAGAAGGCCAAAACCAATTCCTCCTCTAGGTCCCTGTTGTAGCCTCTGGGAACCCTCAAGTCCACCTTGGATGAATTCGTGAAGAAACCAGTCTTTCGAACCAATACAAGGAGTGTAATCGATCAGGTGATCGATTACACACCTTGGTAATCGATCACCTGATCGATTACCAGGTTTTCTCGTACAAAGGCATGTAATCGATCGGGTGATCGATTACTACGCCTGGTAATCGATCACCTGATCGATTACCAGTGTTAATGAGAAAAAGTTACGTGAGTTAATCGATTCCCTGATCGATTAAGGCTCGCGGGTTTGAATTGGAAACTTCCGAAATCTTGCCGAAATCTTCAGATTTGATTGATGTAAATTATACCAAGTTTACGGATCAATCATACCATGTTTATGGCTCTAATTATACCATAAATAAGTCACAAAAGTAATAGAAAAATTTTACATCTTTTTAATCCTATACTCGACAAAGGAGTTTACAAAATTCTAGATCGAACAGTAAAATAAATCTATTATTATTACAGCAAAATACAACCTCGACAAACCCGAGGGATCCAAACACACACATCACATTATAAAATTTTTCTAGACCATAATAGTTGGAACCTAGGATGCCTGCAACCAAAGAGTTATTCTATTTGCACATCCTACTATTATTTTGCCTAATTTTATAAAAGTGCATGTAAAACTGAAACCAAACACACAGAGCCCTTAACCAATGCTCTGATACCATTGTTGGGAAACACTAGGAAACCCGTTCCGGTGAATCCTTGCAGAACAAAAATTTTTTCAGAAATGGATTTAAGTTGCCCTCATAGTTGATCAAACCAAGGTTTGATCAACGCATTTAGATCATTGGGCTCTTGTGTTTGGTTTGCAGGATCCAAGATAAAGGGAACAATTTATTTAAAGCGGAAATAATAAACTTGCACCTTTTCTTCGGGATGTCTAGAAGGATTAGATGACCCCTTGATCTTCTGCTGTATGTCCTCTCCTCTTCTCGAACGTTGTGTGGACAACGATCCTTCGAGATATCTCCACCAAAACTCTTCTCTTCCGATGGCAAGAAAAACTAGATCCTTTCCTTCTTCTTCTTCCTTCTTTTCTCTCCTTCCTTTTCCTCTCAATGCCGCCGACCTTGCCAAGGGAGAACCTTTGTTGTGTCCGGCCCTAGCAAGGAAATAGAAGAAAGGGAGAAAGCAACTAGGGGCGCCGACCCTAAGGAGAGGGGAAGAGAGGGTTGGGCGGTGGAAAGAAGGGAGGAGATCTTCTTGTTGCCGCCGGCCTCAAGGAGAGAAAACAATTGATGTGTTCTTTTTGCCTCCCCTAAACCCCCTCTTTATATAGCCAAGCCATCATGGAAATTTAAGAAAGATTCTAATAAATTTTCTTATCCAGATTTCAGTTAGAAAAGTTCTAATAGAATCTTTAAGAAGAATTTATTAGAAACAATCTAATAAACTTATCTTATCTAGATTTATTTTAGAAATAAAT
>NW_027434806.1:0-1175 GCF_044706935.1 Curcuma longa
TTTTGTTAATTTAACAAAATTAATTCACAAAATTTTATAATAAAATTTTGTACGAGAAGAGACGAAATTTCTTAGCGGAAATTCTTATAAAAAATTTCTTTCTTATCCGAATTTTTCTCGAAAAAATTCTAAATAAAATTCTAGAAATTTTCTTTTATAAATAGAATTTCCTATCCGAAATTTCTCACAGAATTCTTTTTCAGAATTCTTTCAGAATTCATCCGGAGGTCTTCCAAGGTCTTTTGAGGTCTTCAAGAATTCTTCCGAAGGTCTCTGAGAGGTCTTCAAGAATTCTTCCGAAGGTCTCCATGAATTCTTCCTGAGGTGGATTCGAGGATTTCCAGAGGCTACAGTAGGGACCTCGAGGAGGAATTGGTTTTGGTCTCCCGATGGGCTTAAGCTTCCCATGTTCCTTCTGAACACACAGCTTAAGTCCATCAATAATAACTCATTCCACTAGAGAGTTATTATTGCACTACCGCACCAATCCCATATTATATATGGGCTCCTTCTTACTATAAGTACATTAATCTCCCTGTGTTTAAGATATCGTATGTCCGTCAATTAAATGAGTTACTGACAACTCAAATTTAATCAACTTCTAATCCAAGAGTAGTACCACTCAACCTTTGTTATCATGCGGAACTAAGTCCACCTGCAGGGTTTACATGATAATCCTTTATGAGCTCCTCAAGGGGACATCATCAGCCTAGATTATAGGACACAGTTTCCTTCTATAATCAACAACACACCATGTACATAATACTACTTCCCAACTCATCGGGCCTTTTGATCTATCGCTCTAAATCTCACCCTTTGATGAATCAAAGAAGTATATACTAAGTACATGTGTTTGTTATTATATTGGGATTAAGAGCATGTACATCGATAGTAACAGAGGTTTAGTTCGATTATATAGTCAGTATAAATCGAACAATCCTCAGGTGGTCCTGCTCAATACACACTAAGTGTACTAGTGTAATTCTATAGTCAAGACAGACTAAGACCAAATTACACTACAACCAGTCCAATGGTTTGTCCAATCCATCTTGGTTGTGAACACTGTTTATAATCTACAAGGAACTGATAACATGGTCTTTTGTGTGTGACTCCGCACACCATATTTGTCTACAATATAGATTAAATGGACACTTGCATAAAAACTAAACAGTTCC
>NW_027434807.1:0-1947 GCF_044706935.1 Curcuma longa
CCAGAAATTATCGAAGGAAATTTTGGGTATTACTCGTGGAACACTTGAATTCCAGGATTCATAAACTTTAGTACTTAGCCTGGAGGTCTAGAGTTCGAATCCTGGGGAAGGCAAAAACCCACTTCAGGGGTGGGAAGTCCAGATGAGTAACGACACGGTCCACGGGCCGACGGTCGACGGTCGACGACCACAAGGGTCGCCAAATGGGCCGCCGAATGGACCGCCAAATGGGCCGGGCCGGGTCTCATCCTAAACACCTTGTAAGTTTCTTTTCTATAGTTCGGTCTTTGTTTTTCCAATTGAGGTTCCCTCCTTTCTCTTCTTAGTTTAGGGAACTTGTCTATTATGTGCCCTTCCTTGTTGTAATTATAGCAACTCACGGTTCATATTCTATCTGTTGGTGCAGGGAGCACTAGATGATCGTGTTGGGATCGGCCCGGTGCGTTGCGCATATTTTGCATTTCAAAAACGTATACAGTGAAAGTAAAAAATAAATAATAATATAAATTATTACAACACTTGCAACCACGCATGCAAGATACAGCATAATCTGTGATAAGCTAAGAAATTAAAATTTTTAGAATAACTAATTTATTCTACGTATACCAACCGTATGACGCTCAATGGAAATGACTTGTATTGAATAGCTCTCTCGAAGTTTGTCTCTATCGGTGATTGATGGGACTTGTGTTTATTATTATTTATTTGTTTTATTTGTTCTATTTGATTTTGTCACTCACACCCATCAAAATTAACAATTTATTTATTTTACCAAACCCCTAATTATTATTCAAGTAATATAGAGAGGCCCGGGTCGTCTCTCATGACTCAATGATAAGAAGTTATTCTACACATTTAGTGTGAGATTTTATTTTTTTTACTTTATTCATTTCTATCTACAAACTCCATTTATTGATAATTTAATCCTACAATTTACAAACGAATACTAAGTATAAATAGTATCATACATATAGCATACAACATGAATTTCAACATATACAATATGAAATCTATTTATTCAACATACAAACACATAACATAAATTCTACTTGTACCATATACACAAACATATAATATAAACTCTACATCATGCATCATACAACAATTCTAACATCAACATACTACATGTCACAAAGTCCGGGAGACGGCCGTCCGAAAAACTTCGGCAGCATCTCCCTATATATATGACAATTCCCTGGATACATACACATATATAAGGCCCACACGGCCAATCCATAACATGCTATGGATTTATACAAAGAAATAAAAGTAAATGTGAACCACACGGTCACTCAACACATCCTACTATATATGCAATGCATCCGCAAAATCACTAACGAATAAAACTCGTTAAAACCGATTCGTACAGTGGAAACATAAAACTCTAAAATCCAATAATAGAGGATAAAACTCCAATCACAAATAAGGACGGAAGCAAGACATCAAAATCTAAAATATGGATATAAAATGCGAACTCAAAGTGCAAATAATAAAAACTACTACACAGATACATATCAGATACAAAATCCAGAATAAATGTGAATCATAACTTGCTGTGAGATGGCTTGATTGGTAGGATCTCCTCGGCATCAACTGTAGTCTCCTACCTGATATTTGGGAAGACAGAAAATCCCAGAGTCTAAATAGTGAGTACAAATATACACAGTGGATAATTAGAAAGAAGTACATGCTCACAAAGGTAAAAGATAATAGAGCAGATATGACAAAAGCATAACGATAAGTAACAGGAGATCAATGTAAGGAACAGTAACTCCTACAGGTATCATATAAGCTATACTATATCTCAGGTACATATAGTAATCCATGTGCATGATCATGTTATGCAATGCGTCAACCAAGTATCAATACAAGTGCACAATCACTTCATAATGTAATGCACATGAACAGTCCAATGTGTTGGTGCAAGAAGCATCGCATCTTGCCTTG
>NW_027434808.1:0-8043 GCF_044706935.1 Curcuma longa
TCTAAAGATGATATTCCCTTTTTGAAGAGTCAAAATGCTTTACTCTCATTTTGAATTTTGTTTGTTTTTCACTCGGTCCATATCTTTATGGCAACTTTAAAGACACTAGTTGGTTGAATTGTTTGTAGTTACTGTCGTTTATCTGTGGGTAGAAATTACAAACTTTGCTAGCATTACAAACATTTTGCAAGGTTGTTTGATAATGTTACCTCATATTTTGCAGTTACTGTCGTTTATCTTCTCAGTTTGTGGATTAATATGGTCAAGTGTTGCATGGTGCGTATTAATTTGAGCATGCCTATCTGTTTACATCTGGATCATGATTGGTCAAATATTGCAACTGATATATTATTGGACTATTTTGATTCTGCAACTGAATTGTTAGAGCATGCCTATCTGTTTAATTTGAGATGTCTCCTTCGCTATGAACTATAAAGTATATCTTTCTTGTGTTTTTATACTTGTTGTCTCAATATTTCAACAGGAAAGTTGTTATTTTTTGTGAAAAAGGTACCATAAACCTGATATTGGAAAGTTGTTACAACAGGAAAGCATGCCTATACTTGTTGTCTCAATATTTCAACAGGAAAGTTGTTACATTTGAAGTGTTCTATGCCTTTTTCATGACACCTGATATTGGAATTTCAGTATCTCCCAGTAGGTTTAAATAATGATGCTTGTGAAGAATTTTTTTTAATAATTTACCAAGTGCAGTTAAAACATGTTTCTGAATAAACAATAGTTCATGTCATTGACCATGAAAGTGCTGATTCTCATTGTTACTTATAAATGAATCTTCTCGCATTTTTTAATTAACGTTTATGGGGTTGCATTCCCATGTATTAGCTACCAATTATTTTTATATAAATTGATAATTTATATCATTCGTATATCATATTTTTCAAAGAAGAATTTGCTATTAGGGAGTTTTCTCTAATTTATCTTTTTTTTTCAAATTATTTTGTTGAGAAATAAAAATAAATAAAATTGTGTTGAGAAGGATAGGGTATTTTGGACAATAAACAATTTAATCTTCTTTCCATCTATCTAAGTAAACAGTTTAAGGGATGGATTTTATTCCTCTTCCTTTTCCTTTCCATATCCCTAGGGATTCCTTTTCCTTTCCATATCCCTAGGGATGTTTCCACCATCCTTCCACCATCCACTCTTTCAAGTAAACGGAGCATTAGGGTACATAAAAAAGGACGGTACTCACTGTCTAATATTTATCTCTAGTTTCAGCCTTTCTTTTGTCAATTTTAGGAACCTTTTCTATATATGAAATTTGAGGAACCTTTTTAGTCGACTGGTTTCATGCAGGTATAAACTGGATATCTTGTCATTCGCACATACATAGTTGATCAAGTTGATTCAGTTACCTTTTAACGTCTAAGAATATTATTGGCATCAGCACTAATCTAAAGCTGTTTTAATCTGAACTTATGAGTTTGCATTGCATAATTTCTAAACGTTTTCTGAAGTTATTTAAAACTACTAAGATTCATCTTTTAATTAATTGCATTTTATAAACGTGCCAATGGACTACTAAGATTCATCCTTTAATTCCATTTTATATGTGCCTATTGTTTCATTTAAGAGGGGTTGGATGCTTTTTACATTGAATAATTGGTGTTTCTTATAAGTTCCATTGTTTGAACATTTGTTTTTTGGATAATTACAAGTCTGCTTGTTTCAGAGTCTTGACTGTTCATGGTTCAAAAGATGAAATTGTTCCGGCAGAAGATGCAATGCAGTTTGCGAAGCTCATTCCGAACCACAAATTACATATCATGGAAGGTGCCAACCATTGTTATACTGCACATCTGGAAGAACTGGCTTCAGTTGTCCTGGACTTCATGAAATCCAGTCAAGCATTCAGATGTATGAGAGAGAAGCAGAAATGTAATCTCTAAATTATGAATAGTATGATAAAAAGATATGATACTAATTAATTGTGCAACTGATTGATTTATGGGGAAACATATGGATGTCTGCTGCGTGTGTTTTGCATTGCCATGGTTAAAGACTGGAAGTGCTTAGATTTTCTGATGGAAAAGATTACCGGTGAATTTAGAATTAACTGTAATCTCAGGCATGGTTGCTCGCCTATGCACAAATTTGAACGTATAGTTGCTTGAGAAGTTTTGAGTGGTGTTGTTAAAAACCTTACGGAGTAATGTTACTGCCTGCTGGTTGAGGATTTCCTAGGTCGCCGATAACAATGTTTGCTGGCACATAAACACTAAGAATTAAGATATGGATGACCTGTTCACTGCACGCACAATAGTAGCCATTTTGGTCATGGTCACGATGTTTGCAACATGGCACAAATATAAAGCTCATACAACAAGCAATGGAAGTCATTTTACATCAAGAGCTAGTTTTTTTTTTTTTAATAATCTAGATTTCTATATTAATTAATTTTGGAGGTAGATAGTTTTCTTTTTAGTTGGCCTATTAAATATATTCAGAACATAATTTATGCATAATTAGAAATCTACTTTTAAGATATCCATCCGTTTGAAATTTAAACTTTGATTCGTTTATTATTCCTTTGAGTATTCATCGGGACACAAAAACTAATATTGGATATATATTATGTAGCATTGGGTTGAGCTGCAAAAGTTAGATATTGACTTTTTATATATTTAATTTTTTTTGTGAGGAGCTAAATTAGAAAGTTATAGAGATATTATCTCAGTTTCATTGAGATTCAATTCTTATTTACTTTAGTAAATTTATCCTGCAGTAATCAATTAAATCATGTTCTAAGAACAGAATTGAATAAAATTCTTAAATAAAGATAGTTTGGTTTAGTTGAGATGAATTAAGGGAATTTTTTTAGGAGTTCACAATTATATATTTTTCTCCTTATGTGCTCTTCCACGCTTTCAACTGGCCCCTCTCTCTTCTTGATTTTCCTTTTTCTTTTTGGATAAAATAAATACAATATATTCAAGGAAAAAAAAGTACAATCAGGGTTGCAACATCATCATGATCATATAACATCATCATCCATCCCTCGCAGCAAATGGATCTTAGACTCTACATACACACTCGATCACTCTTCTAAATGAAACAAACAAACGTGCCATGTGATGTCTTCATGAGTTGCAGCACCTACCGTCCCAATCCAGTATAGGTGGCTCAGTTTGTGATCTGTCAACTAAGATCCGTTAGCTTCCAAAGCCAATCAACCTAGCTTGCAAGGCTTGACCATCAATAGCCCCCAAGGGGAGAGCAACTCGCTCCTTAGTAGTTCAGCTCCTTTGGGCTTTATCCATAGTCTGGCTTGTTGGATCAAGAAAGCACTAGAAGAGGGGGTGAATAGCGTACTTCATACATGTTTAAAAATCATTCGAAAACAGGGTCGTACAGCGGAAAGACAACAAAATAGAATAGAAAATAAGACACAAAACACTTTTTTTTACTGGATTTACAACCTATGACTACTATTCCAAAGTCCACGATCATTGACCACTTCCGATGGATAATCTACTAGTAACCTTCCTAAAAGAGAAGAAGGCTCGTTTCTTTTACAATGATGGAGTTTGATAACAATCTTACCGACTCTTACGAAAAGAAACAAATAATAGAAAATAACACAACCAACTTGCGTCACTAAAAGTTGGCTCGTTTGAGCTCGTAGCGGTGTCGAAGCATAGTTGCATCGTTGAAGCTTGAGGGTCTTAGTATCGACCGTGAGTAGGAGGCATAGAAAAGTTTTCTTGAATCTACTGGTCGACGATGTTTTTATTCAACATTTCGGGTGTCTAGATCCCTTCCAGGTGCCTCCAACATGGTCTATCCAATCTGACTCGTCGGTGAGTTATCTGTTCTAGATGCCTAGATCCGTTTCGAGCACCTAGAATGCTGACGTGATGATTACTGAATTAGAGTTCGGCGAATTATCCAACTTCGAGCGCGTGGATGTGTTCCGGGAGCCTAGAATGTTGACGTGACGACTACTAGATTAGACTTCGCTTCGGCTATGATTTATTCTTCTCCGAGCACCTAGATCCCTTCCAGACGCTTGAATGATAATGTGCACCGACCAACCAGAGTCTACCACCTCATTTGCATTGTTGTGTTCTACCCATGCAGGCACGTAGAATCATTCCAAGGCATAGTTCTATCTGAGCCAATTTCCAATACTAAATCCCTACATCACAAAATTAGTATAACATGCATATAAAGAGTATGGTTGATAGCTTTCTAGCTGTTCGATTTTAACTTTCAGTTTGCCATGAAATCTTATATTGGACCTGTTATATTTGAGAGGTATCATAAGAAAATCGTCTTAGACAATATCCTATTTATTAGATAAATAAAATAATTATTTGAATGTACATTCTCTATGTATTTAATTTGATCTTAAACTCAATTATTGAGGTCCACAATACAATTCATAACATGAGAGAAATTATAATTGAATCACAATTAGTGGGCATCTCTATATGTGTAATTATGTACGTATTAAAATATTTCTTAGTCGATGAATTGATGAGATTGGAGATCATTGATTCTATGAGACTAACATATGTTAGATTTCTTGATTTTACCAAGCAACCTATTCTAATTGGCTGGAAACGTCGGGATGTTGAGAGTTAACATATGGATGCTGGTTAAGGGTCATCAGAAGTGACCTATCATGAGATTTCATGTGATTTTATACATGTCTATGAAGATCTTAATGTAGCTTGAGTGCAAGTTTCTTTCAATTTGAGGTATTCAAGTCATCTTGGTCATACAGACTTAAACTTTGGCATCTTAAGCAAATGTCTCTATAAAGGTGTGGACTTGGAATGATTGGGTACAAGTTGAAGTGTCCTAAGGTGATTGAGTAGCCCAAAGAGGATTCATTACTCCTTTTATTAGGAGACGTATACCCTATGACTAGTTGTTAGGAATGTTACTCTTTAATCTTTGGCTAAAGCAGAAATACGTCAAGAGGATAATTCTCTTGAATATATGTTTTGAGTAACTTGAATCCGCAAGATAAGGAACTACAACTTGGGCTAGATGTGACGTAGTTAGTCTAGTGGGGATTGACACATAGACCATGTCTTGAACTAAGCAGGTATAAGATGAGTGAAAGGAACAGGCACACGAACAACTGTAGCTGCTGATATTGTTCAAAAGTGGTTCTGGAATCAACTGTCGTCATGATGTAATTACTAGGTGTCACTCATAATTGATTTGTAATTAATGGTTAATTATGGACGACCAATATAAATTGGGAACCTATAAGTTCACACGCACTATGAGTTTCTCCAAGAGGCATAAAATGAGTTTGAAAATTGGATTCTCAGATCGAGAGAGATTGAGTCCCGTTGGACCGGATGAAGGGCACATTTGAAAGATATTTTGTTATAAAAGAAGCACAGATGAGCCAAATCTTTTGAAGACAAAGTGGGTCCTCTTTGGTTTAATTATAAATCAAATTGGTTTAGTTTAAATTAAAGATGTGTTGGTTTTGAACCAATCTGGTTTTGGTTGTGAACCAAACTTAAGTCTAGCTATTTGGACTTTGGGTTAGTAGATGTGGGTTCTTGATTAGTGAATCAAATCCGTTAGAGATATATAAATACAACTCTTCTGAAGAGTTATTCATAGAAGCTTAAAACTTAATTGTTAGGTTTAAATCAGCCCCTCTTCTCTTCCTTCTTGCCTCTTAAGCAAACTCCACCTCCTTTGTGTTGCTGCTGTCCCTCTTGTGCTTGTTGCCACTAGCCAAAGGACCTTTCCAAGCTCACCACCGACCAAACGATCTTCCCTAAGATCAGTACCTCCCAAGGGCTGGCTATCTCAAAGCCAAAGGTTACAAGCGACAATGGAAGTAAGGAACAAGAGGAGAAGCAACGGTTGCTTCTCCACCTAAAGGTATCACTTTTTCTTTCATTGTGGTTATTATTCTGGGGTAATTGTTGTTGCTGGAACAACCACACTATTTAGATTCATAGCTCCTTCTTGAAAGTGAACCATATGACCTTCAAATGGTGGTGTGATTGCCTTTGTTCAATTCAATTCGTATCCCCAGGTTGCTTCGAGTCGCCGGATATGGAATCAGACCGTAGGTCCTCTCTTGAATCATTTGTCTCCCTCTTTCGGCTAGTATTGAAATGAAGACATGACATATGACTTAAGGAAATCATCTTGAGGAGATCTCGGCATGAATATGAGTAGAGAAAACTTTGCTCAAGGTTGCAAGTTGATGTCGTTTTCTCTTCGCATTATCCAAAAGGTATAAATTTGTTTATATCTTATCTATGATTATATTTGCATGCGTGAGTATCCTTGTGTGGTTGTTATATGATGGGCTTCCGCAAGTATATGGAATGTCGTCAAGTAATAAAAGATATTAAACCACAGGGACCGAGGAATCAATCACTAAACAATCACAAGAAGAGTGGAGAGATCACGAATTTGGGTTGAGATGGGGAAAGTGAGAGTGTAGTCGAGCTCCTAAACCTCAATCGAAGTAAAATCAACTAGTAACAAGATTTGAGAAAAGATCCTAGGACTTCGAATTCCTCAAGATTATGTTTGATTGACTATGGACTCCTTACCATTCCTCAATGTTTACACATTTACAGATATTCTAACCAAAATATCCAATTAGACCTTGTCAGGTTTCCTTGGAATAAAATTAATAATCCTCTAACGTTACGATTGTTAGTTTGAGATGACCCCAAATAGTCTGGTTATAGCTCTCCCGCTGTCACCGGGCACTCCAACATACTACTAGTGTCCTACCTCTGTCATCGGGTATCCAATTAAGGACCTCTCTCTAACAATCAATAACCATTAGCTATCTCTCACAAAGATTTATTGCAACCTAAGAATTTCCTCGAAAAGTCCGGTTAAAGGTTCACCTTCTGTCACAAGGCACCCCGATCATATGATCCTAAGATTTCTTTAACCACAACTCATCCTCATCCTTATAAATTTATATCATTCACATTCATATCATCAAATAAGCATAAGTCACAATATCCATTCCATAAACACCTCGATTCCTCCTACATCCTAGAATCTAAGGTTCTACTCCATGATGGAGGGGATACAATGCAAAGAAGATGTAAAGAAATACATTTTAGATCCTAGAAAAAGAAAATAAAACTTATCAATGGATGTCTTCTTCTTCGCCTTGCAATCTCCTCATCGACGATGGATGGATGCGACGGAGTAGCCCCAAAAGGATGGACGGATTGTCAATTTTTACTCCGGATGGCGTCGACGGTGGCTCACTATCACTCTCAAGGTCTCCCTCCTTTTTTAGAGCAAATGAGGGGGTATTTATATGCCCCCGCTCAAACTCTCGCCACACGGTCGTGTCTAGTCACACGGCCCAGGGCACACGTCTGGCATGCCTTCGTCACACTAAGCACGACCATGTGTTGCTGGTCCCTTGGAAACAAGGCACGGTCGTGCCTGGTAGGCACGACCGTGTGTTGTTGAGCCTCAAGAATCAAGGCACAGAGCCTCTTGAGCTTCTGGTAGGCACGGCCAGAGCCTATTGAGCTTGGATGAAGGAATTCTGGCATGACCGTGCCTGGTAGGCACAACCGTGGGCAGTTGACTTCCTGGATGAAGGCACAGGCGTGCCTGGTAGGCACGGCCAGGGGCAAGTGCTCCTCTGGTGATGAAGGCATGACTGCCCTAGTGCCTAGTGAGACTGTTGGGAAATACTAGGAAACCCGTTCCGGTGAATTCTTGCAGAACAAAAATTTTTCCGGAAACAGATTTAAGTTGCCCTCATAGTTGATCAAACCAAGGTTTGATCAACGCATTTAGATCATTGGGCTCTTGTGTTTGGTTTACAGGATCCAAGATAAAAGGAATAATTTTTTTAAAGCGGAAATAATAAACTTTGCACCTTTTCTTCGGGATGTCTAGAAGGAGTAGATGACCCCTTGATCTTCTGCTGTATGTCCTCTCCTCTTCTCGAACGTTGTGTGGACAACGATCCTTCGAGATGATTCCTCTAAAACTCTTCTCTTCCGATGGCAAGAAGAATAACACCCAAAACCTTCCTTTCCT
>NW_027434809.1:0-2245 GCF_044706935.1 Curcuma longa
CAGAAGTCTGGGACTCCTCTCGTCAGAAACACGGGCGTGCCTGTGGGGCACGGCCAAAAGCAGTTGTCTTCTTCTGATGGAGGGCACGGCCGTGCCTGAGGGGCACGGCCATGCACTGGCTTGGCTTGTTGAGGAGACACGGTCGTGTCTTGGAGACACGGCCACAGACAGGGTCTTCTCTGGTTGGAGGCACGGCCGTGCCTGGGAGGCACGGCCAAGACTTGGCAATCTTCTGTTCTGAAGCACGGGCATGTCTGGTAGACACGACCCTGTCTGCTGCTGAGGAGGGAATGAAGGCACGGCCGTGCCTGTGAGGCACGACCAAGGCTTGTTGAGTTTCTGGATGGAAACACGCCGGTGCCTTATGCACACGGCCAGGAACCATGTAGACACGGCCGTGCCTATGAGGCACGGCCCTGTCTTGCCTTGTCTTCATTCGTAACTCCGATTTTGCCTGATTTTTCTCCATCTTCCATCCTGAAACAAGTAAAAACGAGAGCAGATCTCCGAACTAGGAAATGTAAAATATATACCTAAATGCACGGATTAGGGATGCAATGCATACAAGATATAGCATGAAAACCATAAAGATGTGCAAATAAAATGTAAATACGAATATAACCCCTATGCACATCAGACAACGATTAAGGGGGAGCAAGTGAGCATATAATTCAGGGGGAGGATTTTTATTCTATCCCTGAAATATTCTTCAACCCCATATTTTTGGTGTTTGACAAAGGGGGAGAGATGGTTAAGTTTAGAAAGTCTATTAAGTTTAAGCTTAGAGATACTATTTTACCCAGACCATATCAGAACAGACCCTAAGTTATTGTATTCGATTAAGGGGGAGAGAAGTCATTAAGGGGGGAGAGAATTTGGTAAAGGGGAGATATGGTTAAAGATCTACCCGAGCTACTCGGGCTATCAAAAGATCTTCCCTGGCTAAACTTAAATCAGGTTGTCAAACAACAAAAAGGGGGAGATTGTTGAGGCAGTCTAACCCTAGTCAGACTTGAGTCTGACTCGAGTCAGACCTGAGTTTGTTTTGATGTTTGACAAAGATTAATTAGATTAACTAATCTTGACTTAAGTTTAGCTTTACCTAATTGAATTGAGTTAGGGAAGTTAAAGGTGAAGGTCGCCCGGGAAATTGACAACTTGCCCGGGATACCTAATGTTTCTAAATAGATCCCTTAGCTCCTGGGTTGATTGGTGAGTCTCCCGGTAAAATACTATTTTGACCGAGAGAAAACTTACCCCAGAAGGTCTGACCGGGAAAGAGAGTTTGTCCGGGAATGAGTTCCACTAGGAAGCTCTTGACCGGGAAAAAGAAGAAGATCAACTAGGAAAGACGAAACCAGGAGAAGGTCTCACTGGCCGGGTGAGAAATCACCCTGGTCATATAAAATGTATTCGGGCTTGACCGGGAGATGGATATCCTAGTCGGGCATATAATGTTAAGTTTATCTTGACCGGGATAAGTTGAGAATGGTTCATACCGACATGGTCGAGAAATGTCTATATTGACCTGGCCATGATCAACCTGGTTAAAAGAAAGCTTTGTCCGAGTCTAGGAAAGGTTGACCGAGAAGAAGGACATGAACTTAGTATAGAACCGGAGAAGGTTTCGGAGTCTCAGTGGATAAAGAGAAGTCTCCCGGGAATGGGAGATTACTCTAATATAGGAGAAAAACTTGTCCGAGGAAGGTTATCGTGGTCAGGAACATGAAGCCTGTGCCATGGTTCATTAAAAGAGTTTCATCCGGGAAGAGAAAGGCTTTCCCGCTGACTTGAAGTTACCCGGGAAATAACCCTATGGACAAGGGTTTGCCCGGGACATAGACTATTTTAGTTGAGGTCAGTGTGGCCGGGAGAAAGGAATAATGTCTGAGAGAAAAACCAATGGGCCTGGAGAAAACAAATGACAGCCAAGAAGATCAAGCTGCTGATCGATCGGCTGATCGATCAGCTAAGCTTAATCGACCAGCTGGTCGATCAGCTTAGCCTGATCGACCATTGGTCGACCAGAAAGGCTTGATCGACCAGCTGGTCGATCAGCCTAAGTGATCGACCAGCTGGTCGATCACAAATCCTCCTTTGCTTTATCGGTAACTATTGAGTCGATTTCTGAGTGAATTCTGGAGGTCTGAGAAGTCGGTCTTGATCGGGAATTTGGTACTTACGAGAGATCAGAGAGAGCTTTAGTAGCTCTCGACCGAGTTGGTACAGAAGAAGCCTTGGTGGC
>NW_027434810.1:0-1606 GCF_044706935.1 Curcuma longa
GAAAAGCCCTAATTTAGGTGTCACGATAGGGCTTCAAATTAGAATTTATAAATTTTATCGAAAACCCATAATAAATTCAAATAAATGAAGTATAGGGGCCTCGAGTCGTGTTTTTCCAAGGACTAGTAGACAATTGTTCAATTCAAGCTTGGGTGTCGTATTTTTGGGGTTTTCTATGAAAATGGGGGGTTTTGGTATTTTTCAAATGAAATAAAAATGCCAAATGCAATGAATAAAAAAAAATGAAATGCAATTGAAATCAAATCAACTCCTAATCTAGCAATGCAATAGAATTCAAAAGCTAAACTAAAACTAGAAATTGAATTTAATGAAACTAATCTAGCTTGCAAAAATCAAAGCTATGATGCAATTTAATTATCCACTTCCACTTAGCTAGCAATGAAATCCCTACTCAAACTAACCTACCCTAGCAAACCGATACATTGAAAACAAAATGGCACGGAATAGTGCATGGCACGGAACAAGAATTCAAATGGAAATGCGATAACTCAACTAATGAATCAATAAAACCTATCAAAACAAATAACTCAACTAATGTTCATAGCTAAACTAGATTGAAAGAGTCTTAAACAGATTTGTTTATCAGATTCAGAAACAAAGTGCAGAAACTACAAAAATAGTGCAAAAACAGGGATAAAAGCTCGGTTTCTTCCCTCAAATCGATTCCTTCTTGCCGTCACACAAGAACCGATCAAGAGACCAGAAATCCCAGATTAGCTTCTCACGAACCAAGCTTGAACTGATCCGAATGCGCTCCAATCAGAAGATTGTCCGAAACCCTCAAAACTCTCTCCAAACAGAGCCAAATCCGGGTAAATGAGAATCCAGCTCAATCCTTCAAATTTCTTGCAATGTGCTGCTCGTAAGCCTTCAAGAACCCTTGGAGAACCCCTCCTTAGAATCTTGATTGCTCCGGTTGGGTGAATCTGAAGATTGAGGCTGGAAATGGTGGCGGAACTAGCTCCTCCGGTGAAACCCTCAACCGGACGAAACTTCCGTCAATTGTTGCCAAACAAGCGTCGTGGTTGCCCTCTGAAATCCGGAAATCAACTTAGAAGGAAGAAATCCAAGCTTCCCTAAAAAAAACGCATCAAAAAGTGAAGAAAAATGAAGGAAAAACGAAGAAAGAAAGACGGCGGGGCTGTTTGCTACAGTAACCGCGATTTTGCTACAGTGTTCTTTCTCTTTAAAACTAGGGTACTGTAGCACATGGTTGGGTTGACTTGAGTTTGATCCGGGTTAGCCTGTTTCAACCAAATTCACTCAATTTAGCTCCAAATTGGCTCCAATCCGCATGGGTTCCATCTTAATCGCACTTGAGTCTTGATTCATGAAGTTGGATCGATCAATTGGGTCAATCTTGGCTCGATTCGATCATGGTTGAGCTCGATCTCGGTTCAATTTGAGTCCTACAACCAATTAAACTCAATTAATGTAAAATTTATCATTAAATCATGAAAATTATAATCAAGCCTCAAATTATGCAATATATCACAAATATAATCAAATTAAGTCATTAAGCAATTTATTTTCATGAAAGAACCCAAAATTGAATCGATAAAGTGCATAAAAATCCTAACTCATC
>NW_027434811.1:0-4302 GCF_044706935.1 Curcuma longa
CGATTTACTTGGTATCCTCCTCTACGAAGTGACTAGTCCAAGGAACCAATGCTTATCCCGCTCGTCCAAAGTTTGTTGGATCTCTTGTACGTTCAAGTGTCCGTGCCTTTAGCGTATCCACACAAACACTCACTTTTGGAGAAAATTTGGATTGTGCTAGCAACCCCTTTAAGACTCTCGGCCAAGAAGAAGAAGGAGAGAAGAAGATGAAAATCCCATATGACTTTTAGGGAGAAAAACTCTTTTTATACCCAAGCGATGAATACCAAAGGTCTTTAGGCTTTTGATATTCCTTCATCAATGCATGATAACCTCCATGCATGATAACCTTATTTTCTTCAATAACCTTCATGCATGATAACATCATCTTCTTCAATAACTTCCATGCATGATAACCTCATTTTTTCAATGCATGATTAATCCACATTAATCATGCATGATGAATTAAACTCCATTCACCAACTTGGTTTAATTTGAGTTTAACTCAAATTCCATCAACTTGAGTTTAGCTCAAGCCTTGGCCATCCAATGAGCATAATCGTTCCTTTAGTTAAACTAAAATGAACTCATCTCCAAATAGAGTATTATTTGTGTGTGACCCAATAGGTTCTCGTAACATTAGAAATGTCTCTAATATCCATTTTAGAAACATAAGTAATGAGTGACATTTAACAATGCATCAATGCTACCCAAGTGACAAGAATGTCGAGATCCGACATAACCTTCGTGACTATGATAATGTATAACTATGTCCTTTTATCCTCGATATCTAGATTGATCAATGAGGCATAGACCATGTCATCATCTTATCAATCTTTATATTTCTTGATCCCCAAGTAGACTCACTCAATCTTTATATTTCTTTATATTTCTTGATCCCCATGTCATCATCTCATATTGACTCATTTGAGCATGACCATGCATTTTGTGGTCCTACTCTATCAAGAGGCCGCAAGATATCACTCCCGTTATATGGGAGGGATAGATCATATCTACATCACTCACATCTTTGTACATAATTCGTTACATACCCAGTGATCGCCTTTATAGTCTACCTTGTTATGAGTAACGTTTGACGATACCAAAGTACATAACTCTTTATGTAGGGAACCGGTGACTTTAGGTCTAAGGACTATTCATACCAATAGTCACATAAGAAAGTTTATAACACTCATATAACGATCCATGAAACTTTTTCATAATGGGTCAATTCAGTATATATTCTCTAATGTATACCCATGTGTCAACTCGATTGTGAGATTAAGCCATTCAACTGACCCACATGCTAGTCTCAATACATTAATATCGTTCTTGAATATTAATACTTGACTAAAAATGATACAGAGTAGTATTCTCTACATCATCTCACTATCGATTCAAACAATCGATATGATGTAGATTAGAACTAGCTACCCAAGCACATTATTATACTTAGTTATTTGATACAAACATAAAGTAAGTATAATAACCAAATACCCTTGCTTTTATTAATAGTAGAATATGATACAAAGTCCTTTGTCAATCATTACATAATTGGCTCTAGGGTTATTATTAACAAGATGCTTCTTCACGTCTGGAAGTTATCTGAAAAGGACGATTTCTCAGTGGAGAGAGATCATAGAAGTGGACCCTTAGATTGGTCACCTCAAGAAGGTGGATACTAAGTAAAACCAAGGTGTTGTGCATGTGATGTTAAGGTTGATTCAAGAAGTCTACTGCGTAATCAAACGATGACCACAAGATCAAGATGAGAAGCGATCGAAGCTATTCACCCCTGTAGCTCACTTAGGTCCTAACAAGTGATATCAGAGCGAGGATACTTTTCATCAAATTAACCTTTGTCGATGAGTTTAAGGTAGAAGATAAAGTCTCAAATTTTAAAGACGAACTTGGATATGATATTCGAGTTCTGATGGGAACCGCAAGTATACGATTGTCGTCAAGTAATAAAAAGATATCGAAACACAAGGACTGTGTATTAGCTATAGTGATGTCATAGGGCTAGTTATCTAGACTCCAAAGGAAGCAGAATGGTTGAGAATTTTGGTTGTGGTAGAGAGAGATAGATTGGCTTGGGAGTTATGGGATGAGATGGATAAGTCTAGGGTTTCAGTTTCACATCAATGCTAGGTGATATCCCTAATTCATGTTTGTTCCCTTACTCTCAATGTCTACCACCTTGTAGGGATTCTAACCAAGATACCAACTCGACCTCATCAGGCTTTGTTGGCATTTGACCTTGAAGTCCTATATGGTAGCCCTTTAGTAAAGGTGACGCCAGAAAGTCCGGTTAAAGGTTCACCTTCTGTCACAAGGTGCCTCGGTCATATAATCCAACGCCATACCCTCTATCACCGAGTACCCTGTTAAGGACCTTGTCCTAGTGGCCACCAACCATTAGATATCCCTTATGGAAGTTTATCACCATGTAAGGGTCACTTCGGAAAGTCCGGTTAAAGGTTCACCTTCTGTCACAAGGCACCCTGGTCATACGATCCTAAGATCTCCCTACACAGTAATCTACCCCTCATAATCATGCATATGTGCTCACACAAATATTTCATCAAACACATTCAAGGCACACAATACAAGAAACAAGTGTAAACACTTCATTGAATAGGGAAAATGACATGAACTAGTTCTTACATCACCATCATTACATTAATGCTCATCCTACATCCTAAACTCAAAGATCTACTCCATTACAAGAAGTTTACAACAAGAGTGCAAGAAATAAAGCATCATCCACATGAATGGGAAAGACTTATCTTGAAGCTCGGACACCCTTTGATGTTCTTCTTGCTCCGGCGTAGGATGGATCGGTGGAGAGGAGTTGGAGAGGTGGATCGGTGTAGATGAAGCGTTTTGGACCCTCCCCCGGAGAGGGGAGGCGTCGTCCCCAAGCCAAGACCCTAGGGTAGCCTAAGATACCTCAAAAGGTTGTAAAAAGATGTATTTATAGGGTCTAGGCACGACACCCCCGTGTCCCGTAGGCACGCCCCAAGCAAGGGTGGCTCTCGAAATGAGGCACGGCCCCTGTGAGGTCCTCCTGGAAATGAGGCACGGCCCCTGTGATGTCCCCTCTGGAAATGAGGCACGGCCGTGCCGATCCCTGTGAGGTCCCCCTGGAAATGAGGCACCATACCTCCAAGTAGGTCTCAAGTAGGCACGGCCGTGTCTCCTAGACATGGCCCCAATCTGGACTGAATCTGGAAGGTGGGCACGTTGTGCCTTTTAGCATGGCCTAGAGATGGAACCAGTTAAAACACCCTGAAGCAAAGTTGTAGATCTTGAAGTTGGCTCCATTTTGATAGGTGGCATGGCCCATGGTTCAATCGGAGCTAAAAGTTATGTCTCATTTTACTTTTAGTCTGCAAAGTAGTCCGGATGAGGCATGGCCGTGTTTGGGCCCTGGAAAAGTGAGGCACGGCCTTGGAAATATGAGGCATGGCCATGCCTCATAGGCACGGCCTGGAGAAGTCATTCTTCTGTAAAATAAGCATGGTCGTGCCTATTAGGCACGGCCTAGAGTGGGTACCCTTCTGTAGAATAGACACAACCCAGAGTTGGAAGCATTCTATGGAAGAGGCATTATTGTGCCTTTTAGCATGGCTTAGAGAAGGAATCCTTTGGCATTCCCTGAATAAAAGTTGTAGATCTTGAAGTTCTCTTCAATTTGGTATATGGCACGTCCCGTGATTCCATCTGAGCTAAAAGTTATGCTGTTTTACTTTTGGTCTGCAAAGTAGTCCAACTGAGGCACGGCCGTGTTTTGATCCCTGGAATGATGAGGCACGGCCGTGCCTTGTGAGGCACGGCCTTGGCAAGTTGAGGCACGCCCATGCCTTGTGAGGCATGGCTGGGGAGGTCGGGCACGACCCTGGGAGCCTCTGAAACACTCCAAATGACTTCCAAACTCATCAAAATGTGCTTCAATCTCCACTCCTTGCTCCATCGTCAATAATGCATCGTTTTAGCTTCAAATCGCATCCTGTCAATCAAAAATATACAAAGAGTAGATCTTCGAGCAAAAGAGTAGAAACAGACAATAATAAATGAATAAGGTGTGATAAAGTAGAGCATATGCAATGAATTACAAATAGATGAGCGTTAAACAATGCTAAAAAACCATATATGACCTACGCTCATCACACCCCAGACTTAAACTTTTGCTTGTCCTCAAGCAAAAACCTGCATTTAGATTCATGAATTGAAATAATGGAGTATCATAATCTCTAGTGAATCACAATTAATCCTATCCTATAGTTACATTGGTGAGTCATACATTAAAATTACTTAAAT
>NW_027434812.1:0-2651 GCF_044706935.1 Curcuma longa
ATTAAGCTACAGGTGAGGAAGCTTACCTAGTTCTTGAGTTTCTAAGGTTACCCGGTCCTTTCACTAGTTCTCCGTAGCAGAAGCTTCGGCAGCAGAGGAAACAGAGCAGAGGAGCAGAGTTTCGGTAAGAAGAAAAACACAGAAAAACCCAGTTTCGGTGATCCGCTAGCCTTTATAAGGTTTCTACTCAATAACCCCTCGATTAAAAACCTCTTAATGGCCATTAACCCACAATAAACCCGGGCGTTGTAACGCCAAGGCTCTACAACGTTCATTCCTTCGTTCGATTTTTAAGCTGCCTAGTACTCTGCTTTGCCTTAAGTAACATTCGCTTTATACCTTTAGCAATAATACTCACTTGCCCATTTGGTTCAATGCTTGCTACATCAATCCGGAGGTTCAAGGTTCAAACCCTTCCTCCTCCTTAATTCTTTTCTTTTTCTTTTCTTTTTAGCAAGGCTTACATAACCCATCGCAGGCATCTTTCTAAATACTAATTAAATATAAATTAGTATTTACAAAAACATTCCTTTTTATCAACATTAATCCATCATTTACAGCTTAATATCCAGCTATTATAGAAGGAAAAATCGGGGTGTTACAAGGAAATAGGCAACTAAAGGCCTTGAACATCTTTTGAGCTTCATTGGGTAACTTCTCTCCAATAATATTTCTTCTCCATTTATATTTTGTGTTTTCATTAAGGTATAGAAAAATGTAAGTCTGGGGGGATGTGTATATTTTGGGTTCTTAGTTAGATTTTGTTAATTTTCTTTTGGTTTCTTCATGCCTAATAAATTGTTTCAACTAGTCATCACTTATCATAGCATTGATGGTTTGTCCTCTTGCAAAAATGCTAGCACACTTATTTTAGACTTCATTGATTTGATGTTTGGAGATAGTATGTTTAATGATCTGATTTTTCCTATCCTTGGTAGCATGAAGTGAGCTATGTTTTTATTGAAGAATTTGAGTTTTGGCCTAATTTTAGGATCTCTCTACACTATGCCTAAGTTTGATGGTAGAAAGTCTGAAATTAGTCATGATTCATTGAACCCTTAGTACTTGCGCTTCTGAGGTGATCACTCAACTACATTTTGGTTACTGGATAAGCTCGGATCATGGAAGCTCACTTGGAAAAATCAAGATCCCAAACAAATAAATAACAAGGTTGCAACGCCTTTTATAGTAGCAACTTTTGTTTCAATAATAATAATAATAATAATAATAATAATAATAATAATAATAATAATAATAATAATAATAATAATAATAATAAAATAATAATAAAAAATAATAATAAAGGGATAAAAAATAGTGTCGTGAGTGGAAACTGATTAGATACCCCTTTGAGACCGGTAAGGGTTACTGGGGAAATATCTATCATGTTTCTCTTGATACCGAGTATTCCTTTGAGACCTTGTGTGGATGGTGCATAACATTTTTTTGAGGGATGAACCATGTGAGTGTCTATCATTGAAGGCAAGAGGAAAACTGGTTAAATGATGACTTGACTTTGATTAAGATTTGACACTTTAAAACTTATGGCCACTTTTGCACCGAGCACGGAGAACTAACTCTTAGGCCACATTTAAGTGATTTTAATGTATAGCTCACCAATGAAACTATATGATAGGATTGATTATGATTCATTAGATATTATGATACTCCATTCTTTCAATTCATGAATCTAAATGCAGGTTTTTGCTTGAGGACAAGCAAAAGTCTAAGTCTGGGGGTGTGATGAGCGTAGGTCATATATGTTTTTTAGCATTGTTTAACGCTCATCTATTTGTAATTCATTGCATATGCTACACTTTGTCACACCTTATTCTTTTATATTGCATATTTCTACTCTTTTGCTCGGAGATCTGCTTTTTGTATATTTTGATTGACAGGATGCGATTTAGAGCCAAAACGATGCATTATTGATGGTGGAGCAAATAATGGAGAAAAGAGACTCGCACTGGCCGTGTTCGTCATCACGGGCAAGTCTCTATTATAGCAAACACGAAGAAACAGAGGAAAACGAACAAAAGAGCAAAACATGGTCGTGCCCACCAGGCACGGCCGTGTCCCTCCAACAGCCTTGGTCGTGCCTACCAGGCACGGCCGTGCCCCTCCAACAGAGAAGCAACAACCCTGGTCGTGCCTCAGAGGCACGACCGTGCCTCCCTCCAGCAGCAGCCAGGACATGGCCGTGCCTCACAGGCACGACCGTGTCTCCAATCCAATGCCATGCCAAGACATGGTCGTGCCTCCCAGGCACGGCCGTGTCCCATTTCCAGAGCTCGTGTCTGCCCTTGGCCGTGCCTCACAGGCACGGCCATGCCTCTTCCACAGAGTCAGGACTACACACGGCCGTGCCTCCCAGGCACGGCCGTGCCTACCACAACAGAAGAGCGTCTGCACATGGCCGTGCCTCCTAGGCACGACCGTGTGACGGGGGCGTGCTGGGGGCGTGCTTGGGCTCTATAAATACATCTTTTTGCACCTTTTTGAGGCATCTTGGGTCATTCTCCAAAACCCTTGGTCTTGGCTTGGGGAAGGCACCTCCCCACTCTTGGGGAGGCCCTAAATGCTCCATCCTTCACCGATCCGCCCTCACCATTCCAAATCTCCACCAGTCCATCCTACACTGGAGCAAGAAG
>NW_027434813.1:0-4063 GCF_044706935.1 Curcuma longa
TGTTAGGAAGTATACTGAAAAGACTTGTCTTTTGTATAAACATTTATGAAATAAGAAATCATGTTTTGGTCAAATGATTGCAATAGGTATATTTTGCAATAAAGTCCTCTTAATTCACATTGTAGATAACTTGGTGTCTGTGAGACACAGAAGACCATGATTATCAGTCCCTTGTGAATTATAAACTAAGGCTCACAACCAAGATGGCTTTGGACAACCCATCGGGAACGGTTGTAGTGTAATTCGGTGACTGTCTGTCTTGACTGTAGAATTACACTAGTGCACTTTGTGTGTATTGAGTAGGACCATTGAGGTTGTTCAATTTACTCTGACTCACAAATTGAACAAGACCTCTGTTATTATAGATTATGCACTCTTAATCCCGATGTAATAAATGGGCATCTATAGGTAGTAATTATTGCTTTGATTTACCAAAGGGTGAGATCTTTCCGTCAGATCAATTATTCCCGGTAAGTTGGGTGATGTTACTATCTATACGGTGTGCCATTAATTATAGAAGGAATCCGTGTCCCAGTAGGGCTGATGATGTCCCCTTGGAGAGCTCATAAGGATTGTCAAGTCAAATCTTGCAAGTGGACTTTGGTCCGGCTGACAATAAGGTTGAGTGGTACTATTCAAGGTCTTAGATGTCGATTATTGAGTTGTCAGTGAACTCAGATAATTGACGGACATACGATATCTTAAACACGGGGAGCAATGCATAAAATAATAAGAAGGAACCCAAAATGTAATTTGGGGATTGGATTGGTAGTGCAACAATGATCCTCTAGTGGAATGGATCGTTGTTGATGGATGTAGGTGTGTATTCGGGGTTGAATACGGGATCCGAAACCCATCAGAAGGCCAGATCCAATACCTCCTCGAGGTCCCCGCTGTAGCCTAAAGACATCTTCAAAAGGATGCAATCAAACGGATGAGATTAGTTCTCAGCCGTCGGATGAGATTTAATCTCGACCGTTGGATGAGATTAGTTCTCGACCGTAGGATGAGTTAATGGATGAGATCAACTTGTATCCGTGGGATTAGATCAAGTTGCATCCATTGGATCGAAATAAATAAAGAGGAATAGAAGAGAATAGATTAGAACCGTTGGATGAGATTAAGTCGTCTCCGATGGACGAGATCTATCCGGTTCGGTTTTAATTCTCTTTGGAAGGAAGAACCGGTTCACGAGGTGAACCAGAGCTGGTTCATTGAACCACACGCCCAAGCAAGTTGATCATGGCCATTGGATTGATGAGATCAAGTTATATTAAACAAGATTATATCGTAACCGTTAGATGAGATTAAGTTGCATCCGATGGATGAGATCTCTTCGGTTCAAGTTTATTTTCTTTTTAATATAATTAATTCATGGAAATAAATCAATAATGGCCGGCCACTTATAGATAAAGTTGGAAATAATTATTTTTGTTATTTCCATAAAGATCTAACGGCTAAAAACCAAGCAAGCTAATCTAAGAGCCTAGATTTAAGAAGTTTTTATAATTTGGAAATAATTCATGGAATTAATTCAAATTAAAATTATTTCTTAATGGGCAAGAAAAGGGTGCTTGGTCTTGGGCATGAGGCTATAAAAGGAGGGCAAAGGGGTGGGCGGCAGAGACACAAGAGAGAGAGAAGAGACCGAAACGATTCGAAGGCTTCTCTCCTTCTCTTCATTGCCGCCGCCCCTCTCCTTCTTCTTCTTCCTCTTTTGTTCTTCTTCCTCCGCCCCTTCTTCTTTTCTCCTTAGTGGTGGCCGAATCCTCTCCAAGGGGTGGTGGCCGGATCCTAGCAGGAAGGCAAGCCAAGGCGAAGTTGCAGCGAGAAGAAGAAAGGAGATCCAAAGGCTTCTTCATCGGAGGTTGCAGTTCCTTGTTCCTGGAGGATCGTTGTCCACCCAACGTCCAGGAAGAAGAAAGGAATACAGCGGAAGGCAGCGAGGTCGACTACAAGGTTCTGGTAAATTTCCCGCCTTGGATCAATTGACAAAGTCTATAAAGAAGACTAGATCAATTGATCCTTCAGGATCGCCGATTCCTAAATTATTATCTACGGTATTAAATTAATTCTAGTAAATTAAAACTGCGGAATATATAAATTTACCAGAACCTGTAGTCGACCTCGCTGCCTTCCGCTGTATTCCTTTCTTCTTCCTGGACGTTGGGTGGACAACGATCCTCCAGGAGCAAGAACTGCAACCTCCGATGAAGCTTTGGATCTCCTTTCTTCTCGCTGCAACTTCGCCTTTTCTAGCCTTCCTTCTAGGATCCGGCCCTTCACCCCTTGGAGAGGATTCGGCCACCACTAAGGAGAAAGAAGATGGGCGGAGGAAGAAGAACAAAAGAGGAAGAAGAAGAAGGAGAGGGGCGGCGGCAATGAAGAGAAGGAGAGAAGCCTTCGAATCGTTTCGGTCTCTTCTCTCTATCTTGTGTCTGTTACCGCCCACCCCTTTGCCCTCCTTATATAGCCTCATGCCCAAGACCAAGCACCCTTTCTTGCCCATTAAGAAATAATTTTAATTTGAATTAATTCCATGAATTATTTCCAAATTATAAAAACTTCTTAAATCTAGGCTCTTAGATTAGCTTGCTTGGTTTTTAGCCGTTAGATCTTTATGGAAATAACAAAAATAATTATTTCCAACTTTATCTATAAGTGGCCGGCCATTATTGATTTATTTCCATGATTAATTATATTAAAAAGAAAATAAACTTGAACCGAAGAGATCTCATCCATCGGATGCAACTTAATCTCATCTAACGGTTACGATATAATCTTGTTTAATATAACTTGATCTCATCAATCCAATGGCCATGATCAACTTGCTTGGGCGTGTGGTTCAATGAACCAGCTCTGGTTCACCTCGTGAACCGGTTCTTCCTTCCAAAGAGAATTAAAACCGAACCGGATAGATCTCGTCCATCGGAGACGACTTAATCTCATCCAACGGTTCTAATCTATTCTCTTCTATTCCTCTTTATTTATTTCGATCCAATGGATGCAACTTGATCTAATCCCACGGATACAAGTTGATCTCATCCATTAACTCATCCTACGGTCGAGAACTAATCTCATCCAACGGTCGAGATTAAATCTCATCCGACGGCTGAGAACTAATCTCATCCGATTGATTGCATCCTTTTGAAGATGTCTTTAGGCTACAGCGGGGACCTCGAGGAGGTATTGGATCTGGCCTTCTGATGGGTTTCGGATCCCGTATTCAACCCCGAATACACACCTACATCCATCAACAACGATCCATTCCACTAGAGGATCATTGTTGCACTACCAATCCAATCCCCAAATTACATTTTGGGTTCCTTCTTATTATTTTATGCATTGCTCCCCGTGTTTAAGATATCGTATGTCCGTCAATTATCTGAGTTCACTGACAACTCAATAATCGACATCTAAGACCTTGAATAGTACCACTCAACCTTATTGTCAGCCGGACCAAAGTCCACTTGCAAGATTTGACTTGACAATCCTTATGAGCTCTCCAAGGGGACATCATCAGCCCTACTGGGACACGGATTCCTTCTATAATTAATGGCACACCGTATAGATAGTAACATCACCCAACTTACCGGGAATAATTGATCTGACGGAAAGATCTCACCCTTTGGTAAATCAAAGCAATAATTACTACCTATAGATGCCCATTTATTACATCGGGATTAAGAGTGCATAATCTATAATAACAGAGGTCTTGTTCAATTTGTGAGTCAGAGTAAATTGAACAACCTCAATGGTCCTACTCAATACACACAAAGTGCACTAGTGTAATTCTACAGTCAAGACAGACAGTCACCGAATTACACTACAACCGTTCCCGATGGGTTGTCCAAAGCCATCTTGGTTGTGAGCCTTAGTTTATAATTCACAAGGGACTGATAATCATGGTCTTCTGTGTCTCACAGACACCAAGTTATCTACAATGTGAATTAAGAGGACTTTATTGCAAAATTACCTATTGCAATCATTTGACCAAAACATGATTTCTTATTTCATAAATGTTTATACAAAAGACCTAGTCTTTTCAGTATACTTCCTAACA
>NW_027434814.1:0-12562 GCF_044706935.1 Curcuma longa
CCTACAGGTTCCTAGCATACAGACCAAATAGACATCTATTGTGACAACAATGAGGCTATTGGTCTAGCTAAGAAACCTCGCTCTTATTAGCGTTCCAAACACATATTACGGCGCTTCATCTCATTCAAAAGATCATCGATAGAGGAGATGTGAGGATATGCAGAATATTGACTGGTGCTAACATCGTAGATCCTTTGATCAAGACTTTGGCACAGAAGAAGCATGATGGTCACACTAGGTCATTAGGTATTAGATACTACAGTGATTGACACTAGTGCTAGTGGGAGATTATTAGTACTAGAGACTTTTGTATCATATTCTATTATTAATAAATATAAAATTTGATTATTATATTTACTTATTGGTTATGTCAAATGACTAAATATAATAATGTACTTGAGAAGTAAATTCTAATCTATATCATATTAATTAGTTAAATTGATAGTAAAATGATGTAAAGAATACTAGTTTAATTATTTCTACATCAAATATTAATATGCAAGGACAATATTAATGCATTGAGACTAACATGTTGCTTAATTGATAACTTAATCTCACAAGTCATAGATATGTGATATTATATTGACAAATGAGTATATATTAGAGAATATATATTGAATTGATCCTCCATAAGAAAGTTTGATAGATCGTTGTATGAGTGTTATAAACTTTCTCATGTGACTATTAGTATGAATAATCCTTAGACATGAAGTCACTACGGTTCTCTACATAAAAAATTATGTACTTTGATATCGTCAAATGTCACCCGTAATAGGGTGGATTATAAAGGCAATCACTGGGTATGCAACGAATTATGCGGAAGGATGTGAGTGATGTAGATAGGATCTATCCCTCCCATATGACGAGAGTGATATCTGTGAACTCCTTGATCAAATAAGACTACTAAATGCATGATCATGCTCAAATGAGTCAATATGAGATATTTAGTTCATTTGCTTGAGTGAGTTTACTCGGGGATAAGAAACACAAAGATTGATATCAAGATGACACGTGTTATGCCTCATTGATCAATCTAAATATCGAAGATAGAAGTACAAGGTCATACATTATAGTAGTCACGGAAAGGTTAGGTCACATCTCAACTTTCTCGTTACTTGGATAGCAATGATACGTTGATAGATGTTGCTCATTGTTTATGTGTTTAAAGCGGTTTAGACATATTACTAACATTACAAGAGCCTATTGGGTCGCACACAAAAGACATGATGCTTCGGAGATTGATTGATTGATTTTATATGATCCGAATTGAATTAATTGAGTTAGACTCAAGTTAATCCAATTAGATTATAAGATTGAGTATAATTTGAGTTACACTAATTTAGATTAGACTCAACTAAATTTAAATGAGATATTAATTCATTAAAATATTTAATAAATTAATAATAGAGGAAGACCAAGGGATTTTTTCTTTATTGGATGAAGGAAAGATGAAGAGTTAACATGAGAAACATGTGCTCTATTAGGTTTTAATTGGCGTTATTGTAGGGATGTATACTGTAAGCCTAAGCTTTTGTATGAACATCATTTTATTTGATGAGAATCACATTTAGTCAAATGTCTGTGTTTTAGTGAAATACAGTTGTCCATTTAATTTATACTATAGATAACATGGTGTGTGGTGTCACACAGAAGATCATGTTATCGGTTCCTTATAAGTTATAAAAAGGTGCTCACAACCGTGATGGATAGGGACAAACCATTGAAACGGTTGTAGTGTAATTTGGTATTAGTTTATCTTAACTATAAAATTACACTAGTACACTTTGTGTGTATTGAGCAGGACCGATTGAGGTCGTTCGGTTTATACTGACTATATAATCGGACTAGACCTCAGTTATCATGGAAGTACATACTCTTAATCCGGATATAATAACAAGCACATGTACTTAACATTTATTTATTTAATTCATCAAAGGGTGAGATTTATCTCATTAGATCAATAGCCCCGATGAGTTAGGAAATAATGCTACGTATATGGTGTGTTGTTGATTATAGAAGGAAACTGTGTCCTATGAATTAGGTTGATGATGTCCCCTTGAGGAGCTCATAAAAATTATCATGTAAACCCTGCAGGTGGACTTAGTTCCGCATGATAATAAGGTTGAGTGGTACTACTCTCGGACTCAGAAGTTAATTAATTGAATTGTCAGTAATTCGATTAATTAACGGACATACAATATCTTAAACACAGGGAGACTAATGCACTCATGGTAAGAAGGAGCCCATATTATAATGTGGGATTGGTGCGGTAGTTCAATAATAACTCTTTAGTGGTATGAGTTATTATTGATGGACTTGGGTTGTGTGTTCGGGCTGAACACGGGAAGCCCAAGCCCATCAGGAGGCCAAAACCAATTCCTCCTCATGGTCCCTGTTGTAGCCTCTAGATAAAGCCCAATATCCACCCAGGAGAATTCTGTTAAAGAATTCTATTTCTTCCGCAGATAAATTTGTTAAGAAATTTTATCAGAAAAATAAAATTTTCTTGATTAGGAAATTTTATTAAGAAATTAATAAAATTTTATTAAGAAGATTTTATTATAAGACAAAATTTAAACAAGGAAATTTTATTAAGAAACTAACAAAATCTTATCAAGAGATTTATTTTAATAAATCTAGATAAGATAAGTTTGTTAGATCTTTTCTAACAAATCTTCTTAAAAGATTTTATTAGATTTGTTCTATCAAAATCTGAATAAGGAATTTGTTAGAAAATTTTTAAAATTTCTGAGATGGCTTGGCTATAAAAGAGGGGGTTTACAAGAGGTGAAGAAAGAGAACACAACCTAGCCTCTCCTCCTTAGGTTTTATAGCCGGCGCCCCTTCCTCCCCTCTCATCCTCTCCTTGAGCTAGGGCCGACGCCCCTCCTTGGTGCTCTCCTTGAGCTAGGGTCGGCCTCCTCCTTGGTGCTCCTCTTGAGCTAGGGCCGGCGCCACCTCCCTTCTCCTTGCTAGGGCTGGCGGCCAAGAAGAAGAGGAAGAAGAAGAAAAGGAAGAAGAAAAAAAGGAAGAGAAGAAGAGAAGCTTGGGTGGATCACATCTTGGTAGATCGTCGCCCACACGACGTCCAAGAAGGCTAGAGGGATACAACAGAAGATCAAGAGGTCTTCGGGTAAAATCTTCATCTACACAATTCTAAGGTGAAAGGTACTAATTAGTTTTTAACTTCCGCTGCACTAGTTAGTTACTTTTACCTTTGAATGGAACCTGAAAACAAACACAAGAAGCCAGCGATCCGCGGGGCCGCTTGGAAAGTTTCGTCTTTGTACAAAAATTTTTGTACAAGGGAAATCAACGGAACAGATTTTCGAGCGACTCCCCCTGGATCGATGATGAAATCGCTCCATTATTGTCAAAGTAGACAGGTAATGCTTCAACAATGGTCGGAACCACCCCAAGTTTTGTGATGAACTTTCTGATCCAAACCGCTTCCTTTGCTGCTTCACAAACTGCAATGTATTTTACCTCCGTGGTAGAATTGGCAACCGTGTCATGTTTGAAACTCTTTCAACTTATTGTGCCACCATTCAATGTGAATATGTATCCAGACTATGACTTGGAATCATCCTTATCAGTCTGGAAGCTGGCATCAGTATACCCAGGTGTAACCATATCACCATTTCCATATACCAAGAATACATCCTTAGATCTTTGTAAGTATTTAAGGATTGTCTTGACAGCTGCCCAATGATCCATTCCTAGATATGACTGATATCTGCTCGTGACACTCAGAGCGTATGATACATCGGTCCTTGTATATATCATAGAGTACATGATAGATCCTATTGCCGAAGCATAAGGAATCTTACTCATGTGATTCCTTTTGTCTTCTGTCCGTGGACACATAGACTTCGAGAGGTGAACTCCATGCCTGATGGGTACGTAACCTCTCTTGGATTCAAGCATGCCAAATCGTTTTAGCACCTTGTCTATATATATAGACTATGAAAGACCTAGCAACCTTTTTTATCTATCTCTATAGATCTTTATCCCAAAGATGTAGGTTGCTTCTCCCATGTCTTTCATGAAAAACCTTTTGGATAACCATAATTTAATTGTTTGTATAACAAGCACATCATTTTCTATTAGTAATATGTCATCGACATATAACACCAGGAATACGATCGCACTCCCACTAACCTTCTTGTACATATAGGGATGTATACTATAAGCCTAGCTTTTGTATGAACATTTGTAATTTAAAATATTCTGGAATGAGAATCACATTAGTCAAATGTCTGTATTTTATATAATGCAGTTGTCCATTTAATTTATATTGTAGATAACATGGTGTGTGGTGTCACGCAGAAGATCATGTTATCAGTTCCTTATAAATTATAAAAAGTTGCTCACAACCGAGATGGATAGGGACAAACCATTGGAACGGTTGTAGTGTAATTTGGTATTAATTTATCTTGACTATAAAATTACACTAGTACACTTTGTGTGTATTGAGCAAGACCGTTTGAGGTCGTTCGATTTATACTGACTATATAATCAAACTAGACCTCAGTTATCATGGATGTGCATGCTCTTAATCTTGATATAATAACAAGCACATATACTTAGCATATATTTCTTTGATTCATCAAAGGGTGAGATTTATCTTGTTAGAGCAAAAGGCCCGATGAGTTAGAAAATAATGCTATGTATATGGTGTGTTGTTAGTTATAGAAGGAAACTGTGTCCTATGAATTAGGTTGATGATGTCCCCTTGAAGAGCTCATAAGGATTATCATGTAAACCATGTAGGTCGACTTAGTTCCGCATGATAATAAAGTTGAGTGGTACTACTCTTAGACTCAGAAGTTAATTAATTGAGTTGTCAATAATTCAATTAATTAACGAACATACGATATCTTAAATAGAGGGAGAATAATACACACATGGTAAGAAGGAGCCCATATTATAATATAGGATTGTTGCGGTAGTTCAATAATAACTCTTTAGTGGTATGAGTTATTATTGATGGACTTGGGTTGTGTGTTCGAGGCGAACACGAGAAGTCCAAACCCATCAGGAGGCTAAAACCAATTCCTCCTCATGGTCCCTGTTGTAGCCTCTAGATAGAGCCTCATATCCACCCAGGAGATTTCCAGGAGAATTTCAGGAGACTTCCAGGAGAATTCCAGGATACCTCCAAAAGAATTCCAGGAGAATTCCTTTAAGAATTCTATCTCTTCCTCAGACAAAATTTCTTATGATTTTTCATAAAAATTTTGTTAAGAAATTTTATCAGAAAATAAAATTTCTTAATTAAGAAATTTTGTTAAGAAATTAATGAAATTTTATTAAGAGATTTTATTAAGATAATGTAGCACCCCCACAAAAGGCTTCAATATTTTCCTTAAATATTGATAAATGATAGCTTAAGTTTAAGAGGAAGGTTTAGTAGGAATACTAAATGGGCCTTGATATTAAATAGGCTCCTAACCTTAATGGGCCATTAGTAGGATTTATCCTAATGGGCTCTATGGGCTAATGTGTTTTTAAATGGGCTTTTCCCTTATATGGGTTAGCTAAAGATAAAAAGAAATGAAATGGGCCTTGAATGATGGATAACTTAAGTGGGATTATCTCATGTGGGCTTTGCCTAAAATAAAAAGAAAGAAAAAAAATGGAGGTGCCAAGGATTGAACCTTGGACCTCAAGGAAATGGCAAGCCTAGGAGAAGCATGTGATAACCACAAGGTCTAGTAAGTGTTCTTGTGAAAATGATAGGGGACATGCTACCTAAAGGTAAGGGTATATGAAAGGTCTCATGAGCAAGTGAAGAGACACTAGGTAGCCTTTACTTCATGAATTAAGGGGAGTTAATGGAAGAAGTTAATGGATGGAATGGTAACTCCCCTCCTCACAACCCTTTTTATTCTCTCCCTTGCCGAAAACTCATTCTTCCTCCACCTTCTTCAACCAAAAAGATCTCTCTCTCCCTCTCTTGTTCACCTTGGCCGAAAGTCACTTGAGAGGTGTCTCCATCAACAAGGCTAAGAAGGCAAAGGAAAGGGGTTAGGAAGGCTAGGAGAAACAAGGAAGAGCTAAGGGTTTCACAAGACTTCATCCTCTCTTCTCTTTAGGGTATAAAACTCTCTAAAGGTCTAGGTAAGACTCCCCTCACCTTGCAACATAATAGTTCTATGATGAGATTTTCATGAATTCTAATGTTTAAAGGATTGTTGTTGTTAAAGCATGTCAAACCTTACCTTGAAGTTTCGGCCATGATTGATATTAGTGGTTCTAAAACATGTTTTGAGTAAGATATGATCCATATGATTCATGATGATGTTTAAGAACAAATTGATTGATTTCATGTGGTTAAAGTTTAGGATGCTATGTTCTTTTTGGGGTTTCAGCTATGGCATATTTTAGGGCTTCAAGTGATGTTTTTACCCAAGCTATGTATGTAAAAGATTCATGATGAGGTTTTATGAAGATTTAAGTTTTTCATGTGGATAAACCTAGAGTTTTCATGATGTGAGGGCTTGGTCATGCAAGAAACTTAGGGTTTCAAGTTATACTTTAACATGGAAATGATTGCATGAATTATGTGATGTTTTTTTATCATGGGATTAGGACTCATATGATTTGATCTAATACATGTTTCATGAAATGAAGTTTCGGCCAAGTCTTGAATGAAGGAGTTAGGTCATGTTGTCAAACTTAACCATGGTTGAAATTGCTATGTGATGAATTCTTACCATGGGTTAGGGTTGCATGTGGTTAGATCTAAAGCTAATCAAGGGTTTCCATAGGGATTAGGGTTTCGGCCAACCATGAAACCAAGGTTTAGGAAATGTTTTGAATTTAGGGGATGGCTTAAAGATATTTGATGAACTTGAACAAGGCATAGAGTATTATGTGGTTAAGCCTAACCTAAGGTTTCAATTATGAAGTTTCGGCCAAACCTTGTAGGGAACTCAAGTGATGCATAAAAATCTAACTAAGGGTTTCAAATATCACTTGAGGTTCTTTTATAATGATGAAATGGATTAGGGTCATGATTGAGGTTGAGAAATCTAGAGGAACTCTAAGATGATTCAACCAACCTTAGGAAATTATGGTTTTGGGTTGGGTCTAGGGTTTCGTATATGATCAACCATGAGATGGATAACTTTGGTTAAATTTATTAAGTTCATGTAATAAGAGGTTTCAAGACCCTAAGGAAAGGAAACCTATACGTTCGACTAACCCTAAGGAAATTAAGGTTAGGGTTTAGGTCGAGTTAGAATTCCAATAATGCTGTCCATAAGGTATGTTTATTTCATACCATGGTCATGAAACGAAATCATGTTAGGTATGTCATGCTGCATGAAATGAGGTTGAATGTTCACCATGTTAAATGAATGATGAAATGATAAGGAACATTCCCAACGAAAAGAAAATGAAGGCATGTACATTATGTTATGTTAATGTATGGCAAAGTTATGAAATGAGATCATGTTACGTCATATCATGCTACATGAAATGATGTTTGAATGTTCACCCCATGAAATGATGAAGAAATGTTAAGGAACATTCATGATGAAAAAGAAAAAGAAACATGTTTTACTTTAATGCATGGCTTGTACCGGACCCTGAAGGACGTATGACGTGAAGGGGTCCAAGGGATGGGCTCCAATACGCCCTAGCTAGGTCAAAGGACGGGTGAAGACTTCGGTCGAAGGACGGGTGAAGACCTAGTTTCCCTAGTGGGTTCGGGATTTGCAACCTCGGGTCTATTTAGGGATGCGCGCAAAATGATGAATGAATGGGTACAAGCCGGGGATCCCAAATAATGATGATGATTATGTTTATCTATTATGATAATAAGTTTTCAAAGGCATTTTAAATCATTTATGCTAGGGCCGGCGGCCAAAGAAGGAGAAGAAGAAAGAAGAAGAAGAAGGAAAAGAAGAAGAAGAAGCCTCTCAAGTTTCGGAAGAAAGGAAAGAAGAGCTCTCCGGTGGATAGCTTCTTGGAAGATCGTCGCCCACACGACGTCCAAGAAGGCCAAGGGGAATACAAGAGAAGACCAAGGGGTTTTTGACCAAAAACCCATCTTCAAAATACAAAGGTGAAAGGTACAACTAAATTTTTTTCCGCTTTAATTTAGTTGTAAATTTTTTACTTTGTATGGAACCTGAGAAACAACACAAGTGGCCAACGATCCGCGGGGCCGCTTGGAAAGTTTCGTTGTCTTGTACAAAAAATTTTTGTACAAGGGAAATCAACGGAACGGTTTCCGAGCGACTCCCTTCAATTGGTATCAGAGCGGTTTCGGCCGTTGTGTGTTTTGTTTTTCAGTTACACGCATTAGAAGCATGCAAATTAGGCTATAGGATATAGTAGAATTTGCAATAACTCTTTGGTTGCAGGAATCCTAATTCCAACTATTATGGCCGGATGAATTTTGTATGTGATGTGTGTGTGCAATTTTTCCCTCGGCATGTCGAGGTTGTTTAAAAATTGTAATTAAGCACAGCGGGACGCTGTATAGTTTTTAAATTTTATTTTTCAATCTAGATTACATGTAAACTCCTTTGTGGAGTGTAGGATTGAAAATTGTAAAATTTAAATTTTCTTGTATTCTCGACGCGTGGTGCACGGACCGGAGACGCAACGGAGAAGGAACAAGAAGGACGACGGCAAAGGAAGCGTATGGAAGAACGGCGGAGATGGAAGAATAAGCCATAATAGTTGGAAAATATTTTTTAATATTTTTCCATATTTATTGCTTTTTCTTTTATGCCTTTAATATATGCTCTTTATTTCTTTCCGTCATTAGCATTAAAGAATACTATTTATGGCCATGCTTAGACTAGGCGTGTATAGATAGTATTAAGGACATGCTAGGTATTTAATTATGTAAGCATAATTTAATTAATTCTTAAATGAGTTTTGTCAAGAAAGTGGTTGTTGCTCCAATAACCCATTAAGGTCCTTGCGCCTTATGGGGAAGAAGGCCATTGCCTCGCCACGGCCTGGAAACGAATTTTTGAATTATTAAATATGCAGGCATAATTAATTTTAGGCATACTTAGGTAAGACTAGGTAATGCTTGGTATATAATTATATTAGCACAATTTAATTAATTCCTAAATTAGTTTTGTCTAGAAGTGGTTGTTGCTCCAATAACCCATTAAGGCCTTTGCGCCTTTTGGGGAAGAAGGCCATTGCCTCGCCACAGCCTGGAAACTAATTTAGAATTATTAAATATGCAAATATAATTAAAATTCCTCGCATTAAATAACTAAGTGGGAGAGGGAATTTTAATTCCCGTGGTCTCCATTACTGGTTTGTAAGTGATGCGTCAAACTTGCGCGTTGGCTATAGTGCCTTCCTCCATAACGGATGAGTTTGACTGCGGATCACTAGAACAAACTTCCTTTATGGATGGTTATAGGAAGTTATTTAGGAATGTATACGTCCACACAAACGTGGCATGCAAATCCTAAATAATGGACTTAGTATCAAGTAATGGTGATACACTTAGGCACAACTAATAGTATCCTCCCCAACGGAGTCACTGCTATTATCTTGTGTGACCAAAGTCAGACCAACTATTAATTTTATTTGTCAAAAAGTTAGGTTGACAAGATAGTAAAATTAATGGGTAAAAACCCTCCTCTTACAAATGCTTGAATTCGTATACGTCCACACAAACGTGGCATGCGAATTCCCGGTGTTTGAGGTGTTGGTTGAATTTAAATTATATTGTTTGAGGAAATCAATATAATTATAAATTCTAAAGTTTTGACTTTTGTGATTCTCAGGTTTTAGGATGGCCTTCAACCCACTGTCAGTAATACTTAAGGAGAACAAACTAACTGGTCCCAACTACATAGATTGGAAAAGAAACCTAGACATAGTCCTGACCGCAGAGGAGTACAAATTTGTACTTCATGAGGTCTGTCCTGAAGCACCTCGCCCAGATTCTAGTGAAGAGGAGAAAGAGAGACATAGGAAATGGGTCAAGGCAGATGAGATGGCGCGGTGTTACATTTTGGCATCTATGTCAAATGTGCTGCAACATCAGCATCAGGCCATGCCCACTGCCTATGACATGATGCTCAGTCTCAAGGAACTCTTCGGACATCAGAATCGGGCAGCCAGGCAAGAGGCTATGAGGAACCTTTTGACGACCACCATGCGTGAGGGTACTCCCGTGAGGGAACATATCCTCAAGATGATGGCTCATTTGAATGAGATGGAAATCCTTGGAGCTGAAATCGATGGGGAAACCCAGATCGATATCATTCTCCAATCGCTACCTAAGAGTTTTGAGCAGTTCCGCCTGAACTACAATATGAACAAACGTAATTATACGTTGGCGGAACTTCTGGCAGAACTCCAGGCAGCAGAAGGATTATTTCGTCAAAATCCTCAAGTTCACGTTGCTGAAAAGGTTTCCACTTCTAAGCCAAAAGGCAGGAGAAAGAAGAAGAAACCATTTGGACCAGCAAAGAAAGTGAATCAACCTCAAGGGACAAGGCAGCAAGCAGGTGTGAAGAAGCCAAAGGGCAAGTGCTTCACATGCAAGCAGTCTGGACATTGGAAGGTGGACTGTCCTCACAAGAAGAAGAAGAACAATCAAGGTATTTCCTATTCTCTAGTTGTTGAAACATGTTTAGCGGTGTTATCTACCAGTACCTGGTGTGTAGATACGGGTGCCACTGATCATGTCTGCAACTCTTTGCAGGGGTTCCAGGAAACCCGACGACTGCATGAAGGGGAGATCACCGTCTACATGGGCAACGCTACAAAGGTGGCAGCTGTTGCAGTGGGAGAAGTTTATTTACAGTTTGAGAGAAATAAAATTTCTTGTTTTGAGAGATTGTCTTTATGTACCTAATTTTAGAAAGAATTTAATTTCAGTTTCTAAATTGTATAAGGATGGATATTCAGTTTCTTTTGATAATAAAGTTATTATTAAAAAGAATAGGATTAATATCTGTTCTGGTACATTGGTTGGCAATCTCTACACTCTCAATCCAATAAAACCCACGATGCAACTAGTAGAAACTAATAACACATCATCTAACCTTAAGAGAAAAGAACCTTCACAGATGAACCAAACCTATCTTTGGCATTTAAGGTTAGGTCATATTAACTTGAGTAGGATTCAAAGGTTAATAGCTGATGGACCTCTTGGTTCATTAGTGGTGGAAAATTTTCCAACCTGCGAGTCTTGCTTGGAAGGTAAAATGACCAAGAGACCTTTTAAGGACAAGGGGTATAGAGCCAAAGAGGTATTAGAGTTGGTTCACTCTGACTTGTGTGGTCCAATGTCTGTCCAGGCAAGAGGTGGTTTTGAATATTTCGTCTCTTTTATAGACGACTATTCAAGATACGGATATATTTACCTGATGCGCCGCAAGTCTGAGTGCTTTGACAAGTTCAAAGAATACAAGGCTGATGTGGAGAAACATCTTGGTAAAAGTATCAAGACACTACGGTCTGATCGTGGTGGAGAATACCTCTTAGGAGAGTTTAGGGACTACTTGTCAGAGGTTGGGATTCAATCCCAATTGTCCGCACCTGGTACACCCCAACAGAACGGTGTGGCGGAGCGAAGGAATAGGACTCTTATGGAAATGGTTAGGTCGATGATGAGTTTTTCGGAATTGCCAAGTTCGTTCTGGGGATATGCTCTGGAAACAGCCGCTTATATTCTGAATATGGTCCCTTCTAAGTCAGTAGCCTCTACTCCCATAGAATTGTGGACTGGGCGTAAGCCTAGTCTAAGACACATTCGGATTTGGGGTAGTCCAGCACATGTGCTGAAAGGAGATGCTGATAAGTTGGAGTCACGTACAGAAGTGCGACTGTTTGTGGGTTATCCTAAGGGAACGAAAGGTGGTTTATTTTATAGTCCTAAAGATCAGAAGGTCATTGTTAGCACCAATGCCCGATTTTTAGAAGAAGACTATGTCATGAACCACAAGCCCACAAGTAAGATAGTTCTTGAGGAAGTGAGAGAGGAGTCCCCTACCTTAGTACCACAAGTACAAGAGGAGATACCACAGGTAACTGCACAACGTGTCACTAGGAATACACAGTCACAAGTAGAGCCTCGTCGTAGTGGGAGGGTTACTAGGCAACCCGACAGATTCATGTTTTTGGGTGAGTCTTCGGACTTGGTCCCTGGTGAACATGAACCTGATCCCTGGTTGAGTGGTACTACTCTCGGATTTAGAAGTTGATTTAAATGAATTGTCAGTAATTCGATTAAATCAACGGACATACGATATCTTAAACATAGGGAGGTTGAATGTACTCATACTAAGAAGGAGCCCATAATGTAATATGGGATTGGTGCGGTAGTGCAATAGTAGCTCTTTAGTGGTATGAGCTATTATTGATGAACTTAGGGTGTGTGTTCGGGGCGAACACGGGAAGCCTAAGTTCATCGGGAGACCAAAACCCAATTCCTCCTTGTGGTCCCTCTTGTAGCCTCTAGATAGTGCCTAATATCCTTATAGGAGAATTCTCGGAGAAATCCAGGAGAATTTTCGGAGACTTTTCGGAGACTTTTCGGAGACCATTCGGAGACCTCTCGGAG
>NW_027434815.1:0-3401 GCF_044706935.1 Curcuma longa
ATACGTCCCCTTTTTAAAGGAGCGGTGAATCCGCTGTGGGCTATTCAAACACATTCGGACACTTCGACTTATACCCAATCATCTCGGGTCCACATCCCCTCGGAGATGCTTACTTAATATGTCAAAGTATAAGCCTTCATGACCAAGGTGACTTGAATACCGCAAGTCAAAGGAAACTCGTACTTAAGCTGCATTGAGATCTTCATTGACATATATATATATATAACCATATGAAGTCTCAAGACAGGTCACTCCAATGAACTGGTTACCTTTAATTAGCATCCACGTTTAACTCTCAACATCTAATGTTGACAATAGTGAGATCAGCTGCTTGGTTAATCAAGGAATTCAAAACGTGCTAGTCTCGACAGAATTGATGACGTCCGTGCTCATCAATCCTCGACTAGGGATAATTCTAATACATTCATAATTATACGTGTAGAGATGCTCACTAGTTGTAATCCAATCATAAATTTTCACACACTATGAATCGTATTGCGGACATTCAGTATTTTAGTTTAAGATCTAATCAAACACATATGGAATGTGCACTTGTCATTCATTTGGATGTATACTTGATTGATTCTTAGTTGATGCATATGTGTGCAATTGTCATTCATGTCATTTATACGGATTATGGAAGTTCGTTCACTGTAAGTACTGATCACTGGTTGATTACTATTTTTCATTTGTAACCCTTTGTTCTCAAATATATACTTTTGAGCATGCACTATATGTCTGATTATCCACTGATTATTTTGGTATTCACCACTCAGACCTTGAGATTTTTCTGTCTCCTCAGGTAGTAGATAGATGATTACTGCTGATGCAAGAGGAGATCTGCCAGTTATGTCATCTCACAGTTGGAAAAGTATTTCAGTTGTGTGGTTTTATTTTGTATGGGTTTGGATTTGTATTCATTTATATGGATTTCATTGTTGTTATACTTCCGCTTGCGTTGTTTCTGGTATCGTAGTCTTATGGGTTTACATTTCATTTTTGTTGTGTGTTTGTATTAGTGAGTGGTCGTGTGAGTCATCTTTCATATAGATTAATAGCTAAAATACATATATTGTATTGTTGTGCGGTCGTGTAGGCCTTATATTAAACTGTATTTAGGAAAGTTGAATTGTTACAGAGGAGTTGTCATCAAAATTTTTTGGACGGTTGTCTCTCGGGACGTGACATTAGATAACTTAAAATTTGACAAATTCAAAATTATTTAATTTGATAAATTTAATTAATTTGACTAATTTAAAATTATTTAATTTTATAAATTTAAATAATTTAATTAATTTAAAATTATTTGATAAATTTAAATAATTTAACTAATTTAAAATTATCTAATTTGATAAACTCATTTAATTTGACTAATTTAAATAATTTATAAAATTTAAAAGTAACAAATTTTAAAAAATCAGATAAATCATAAATTTAATTAATAAAAATAAATTAATTAATTTAAAAAATTCAAACTTAAAACTTATCAAAAATGAATATTCATCTAACTTGAAAATTTTAATTAAAAAATCTAAATTAAATAATAATATATCTAATTCAATAATTAAAATTTTAAATATAATTAATTCTAATAAATTTAATTTAGATATAATTTAAATAAATAAAAAATTAAATCAATTCTTTAACTTATTCCACCAAAATAATAAAAATTTAAAAAAATTTAAACTTAATTAATTTAATTAATCTAAAAATAAATAATTAAACCCATCAAGATATATTTAATAATTCAAAGATAAATATTAAATCAGAATTAAATAATCAAGGTAATTTTAATAATGAGATAAATTCAAAATCCATCCAGATAAATTCTAAAATTAATAATCTAACCACTAAAAACTCAAAACTAAATCCTAAAAACAATAAACTTTCAAACTTTAAAAATACTAATTCAAATTTAAATATTAAAAATCAAAATTTAAATAATAAAATTAATTATAATCGTGTATCTTTTAATTATGAAATAATAAATAATTTTAAAAAATAAAAAATAAATCTAAAAAATTTAAAATTACATATTAAAATTTAAGAAAATAAATTTATCTATTTTAAAAAGTCAAATTTAAATATTAAGAACTCAAATTTAAATAATAAAATTATATATCATCAAATTTCATTTAATTATGGAATATAATTTAATTTAAATTATAAATTAGTAAATTAATAAAAAAATTAATAATTCAAATAAAAATAAATTAATAATTCAATCAAACATAATTAAAATCTATAAAATTAATTAAAATAAAATATGTATAATTATGAAATTAATTAAAATATTATCTAAGGAAATATAAATTTAAAATGTGTCAAAGTGAGGTGACACATTCATGGGTCCATATTAAATGTATCAAATTAAGAATTTGATTAATTATTAGAAATCATAACTGTTTGATTTGATTGACTCATAAAATATTATCTAAGGAAATATAAATTTAAAATGTGTCAAAGTGAGGTGACACATTCATGGGTCCATATTAAATGTATCAAATTAAGAATTTGATTAATTATTAGAAATCATAACTGTTTGATTTGATTGACTCATGCATACCTTCCATGTACATGCATATGCTTATTTATTATATGCACATAAATATCATGTTATTCATGTTTAAATTTCGGTTTAACTTAAAATGGTTAGTTAAGGATACATGATTGCTTGACACTTGTCCAATATAGTACTAGGGTGGGGCAAGATGATAGTACGTCAGGGAAGCTTGATCTAAGTAGTCAAGTGAGGTAAGAAGTACCTTGCTTGGTTTGCTTAGCTAAGTGAAACTAACTGAAGCTTACTAACCACATCTTAGACTAATTCGATCAGAATTTCTCAAGAAGTAGGTTAAGTACATAATTTCATAAAAAGGCATTGTCTAACGAAGTGATTGTTGTTCTGAAAACCAAGAAGGTCCTTGCCTTGCCATGACCTAAAAGCCAATTTTGAAATGGGGACATAACTAACTGACAGTTAAACTTTAATATAGCACAATATCAAATACTCAATAGAATTTAATTTAAATCAATAAAGATAAAATTGATAAATCATCTCACGAAATCCATAAGACAACTCTTGTATGTCATGTACTGAGACACTTAGAAAGGGTGAGATGATAAGGACTATTAAATTATTAATTTTTAAAAATTATTTTAAAAATTATTTTCTAAAACTATTTTTAAAATTTTGATAATTACTTAAATTTATGCTTGTTGTGCGTACTTATATCATAAAGTTTTTAAACATTTTTATATTTGAAAATTGATTAACTAACACTTAGACTCAAAACTTTTAGGTTAACACTATGTCTATAATTCAAAGACATATAGATAAAATTTTTTTGTAGTTAACAAGGATGTCCTAAGGAAGTGTCTAATTAAGGGGAGACACTTCT
>NW_027434816.1:0-5401 GCF_044706935.1 Curcuma longa
CATGTTAATTGTAATTTATTTAGAACTATCATGTTTAGGTTCTATTCAAGTTTTACTATCAAGACTTATCATGTTTTCAAGTTCTATTTAATATATGCAATTCTATGCTTATCAAAATGTCTTAATTTCCGCTGCTAAGTATAGATTTCGTATATAAAGATAGAATTTAAGAATGAATGAACAAATTGTAGCGTCCGTCAAGGCTCTGGTAAGGGCGGGCGTTACATAACAGAGGTCTTGTTCAATTTGTGAGTCAGAGTAAATTGAACAACCTCAATGGTCCTACTCAATGCACACAAAGTGCACTAATGTAATTCTACAGTCAAGACAGACAGTAACCGAATTACACTACAACCGTTCCCGATGGGTTGTCCAACACCATCTTGGTTGTGAGCCTTAGTTGATAATTCACAGAGGACTGATAATCATGGTCTTTTGTGTCTCACAGACACCAAGTTATCTACAGTGTGAACTAAGAGGACTTTATTGCAAAATGCACTATTTGTAATCATTTGACCAAATCATGATTTCTTATTTCTTTAAATGTTTACATATAAAAGACCTAGTCTTTTCAGTATACTTCCTAACACTACGCACATCAACAGGGAGATTAATGTACTGATAGTAAGAAGGAGTCCATATTGTAATATAGGATTGGTGCGGTAGTTCGATAATAACTCTTTAATGGCATGAGTTATTATTGATGAACTAAGGTTGTGTGTTCGGGGCGAACACGGGAAGCCTTAGCTCATCAGAAGGCCAAAACCAATTTCTCCTCTAGGTCCCTGTTGTAGCCTCTGGGAATCCTCAAGTCCACCTTGGAAGAATTCGTGAAGAAACCAGTCTTTCGAACCAATACAAGGAGTGTAATCGATCAGGTGATCGATTACACACCTTGGTAATCGATCACCTGATTGATTACCAGGTTTTCTCGTACAAAGGCAGGTAGTCGATCGGGTGATCGATTACCAAGCCTGGTAATCGATCACCTGATCGATTACCATGTGTGTAATCGATCACCTGATCGATTACACGTGTTAATGAGAAAAAGTTAAGTGAGTTAATCGATTCGTTGATCGATTATGGCTCGCGGGTTCGAATTGAAAACTTTCAAAATCTTGCCAAAATCTCATGATTGATTATACCGAGTTTATGATTTAATTATACCATATTTAAGGGCCAAATTATACCATAAATACGGGATGACTAGGCTATAAAAGAAGGGCTTGACAAGGGTTGGGAGAACACACGAAATCCTTTTCTCTGTGGTAGCCGAGTATCTTGGCAGCCAGCCCTCAGCCTTCTTTCTTCTTCTCTTTTCTCCAAGCAAAGGGAAGGAAGATTTAGCAAGCCATCGGAGGAGAATTCTGGTGGAGATATTCTCGAAGGATCATTCCTACACAACGTTCGAGAAGAGGAGAGGAATATGGCGGAAGATAAAGAGGTCTTCGGTTACAAACTTTGCCCTTCCGAAACGTCGGAAGGAAAGGTATAATTTAATGTTTTCGCATTAGTTAAATTATTCCTTTTATATTGGATCCTGTAAACCAAACACAAGAGCCCAACGATCGGGCAACTTGAGATCGTTTCGGGAAAATTTTTGTTCTGCAAGAATTTTACCGGAATGATTTTTCAAGACTTCCCCATCATGTAGTCCACTTGCCGTTTCTCCTTCTAGCATTTTAATGTTATATAATTTATTTATCTCTTTTACTTACCTTGGTGTCGGAGGTTCCTTCGTGGAGCTCGATCAGCTTCGTCCACAGATCCTTGGCGCTGCTGAATAGGTCCGACCCGATTTAGTTCTTCCTTGGTTAGGCCGCACTGTAGTGTCTGGGTTGCTTTTGCATCCGCCTCGATCTTCTTCCTTGTGGCGGCATCCCAGAGCTCGCAAGATTGTGGTTGATTATCACTACCAGTTGGGATTGTGAATCCCGTCTGGATGATAATCCACATTTCCACCTGCGTCTTCAGATGACATTCCATTCTGGTTTTCCAGTATGGAAAATCGTCACCTGAGAAGAGAGGTGGTCTTGCGGTGCTGAAGCCTTCTTGGTGGGCCATTTATCTAGCACACAAGAAAGAACAAAAAAACTGTTCCAAGACTTGGTCTTGGATTAGTAGTGTGGGAGAAAAAAAAAAAAGAAAAAAATTAAAAAATCAAAAACCGGTCTTGAATCAGTGGTTGCACTGTTTTCAAGAAACCCCCGCTCTGATACCAATTGTAGGATCGAAATACGCGCTAGAGGGGGGTGAATAGCGCGTTGCACGCTTTTCGACTTTCGTAAATTCTCGAACGATGCGGAAGCAAAACAATAATAAATAATACAGCGGAAATGTAAAATGCAGAAAGTAAGGGACTCGTTTGTTTTTACTTGGTTCACAGCGCAACGCTGCTACTCCAAGGCCCACGGTCCTTGACCGTTTACGTTGGGCAATCCACTAAGGCACTTGCCCCTTTACGGCAGCAAGTGTATCGAAAAAACCGTACAAAACTTGATTACAATAATTAATTAAATGAAATACAGAATTTTGTTACCAAACTTTCGGCTTTTCTCGGTCGCTCCCCGGAAGTAAAATTCGGCGCCTCGGTGTAGAATTGGAGTAGCTTGAAGCAAGTACAGCACCGACGTCGAAAAGGCAGGGCTCGGGAGTCGCGAGAACGGAGTTTGGAAGCGTTTGGAATGAATGCCTCGGCTGCTGGTCGCGGGCGTCTTTTATAGGCTTGCTGAGTCGACTCAGATGCAGATCTGGGTCGACTCCAGCCTGCGTGGCAGATCAAGTTCTATCGTCTTCGCCCGATTTCTTCTCTGAGTCGACTCCGATTGACTTCTGGGTCGACTCCAGTCGCGGTGGCAGCGGCGTTGATAATTCTTTGACCCTGAGTCGACTCAAAACGTCACCTGAGTCGACTCCAGGCTGAGTTGGCGGAAAGTCGACGCGCAGACTTCCGGATTCCAGCTGACTCGGCTGGAGTCGACTCCAGAACCCATCTGAGTCGACTCCAGACCCGAATTTTCAGCTTTTTGTCCGGAGTTCGCATTCGTCTGACTTTTCCTTCCTGCAAAAGATGTTAGCTCAAAATGATAACATGTAAAGGATTAAGTTGGTCTATCAGACCAACTATAAGTCTTAACTTCGGATCTCCAGTGAGACCCTGGGTTAGACTGACGCCTAGTGTTCCCCTCGGGAACGCGTCCTCACCCACTCCCCTCGGGAGAATTTACCTGATTGCCAACTGAGTCCTCCTGACTCGTTGGACTTGTGCTCGGCTCTGTCTTTGCCCCCCAGGATTTGTGCTGCAACTGATCCTCCTGATCAGCCCAGACTTCTGCTGCAGCTTGGTCCTCCTGACCAAGCCCAGACTTCTACTGCAACTTGGTCCTCCTGACCAAGTCCAGACTCTACCTGGTGCACTTTGACTCTGCCAAGACTTCATGCCTAGCAGCACTAGGACTTAACCTGCAAGCTCAGTTTAACCTGGTTAGCCAAACCACATACTTAACTTGATCCTAGTTCCATAATCAAAACTCTGGTTCGATCTGCTAGTGCTTCCTGCACTAACACTTCCGTACGTGGTTCAACTTATCAGCGTCTCCCTTTAGCACATGTGCTGGACTACCCCAAATTCGAATGTGTTTAAAACTAGGCTTACGCCTAGTCCACAATTTTGTGAGAGTAGAAGGAACTGACTTAGAAGGTACCAAGTTCAAAATGTATGCTGTCGTTTCCAAAGTATATCCCAAAACGAAGTTGGTAATTCTGAATAACTCATCATCGATCTAACCATTTCCATAAGAGTCGTATTCCTTCGCTCTGCCACACCGTTCTATTGGGGTGCACCAGGTGCAGACAATTGAGATTGAATTCCAGCCTCTGATAAGTAACTCCTAAACTCTCTTAAGAGGTACTCGTCACCACGATCTGATCGTAGTGTCTTGATACTCTTAGTCACTTTACCTTCCAAGCAGGACTCGCAGGATGGAAAATTTTCCACCACCAATGAACCTAAAGATCCATTGGCTATTAACCTTTGAATTCTACTTAAGTTAATATTATCTAACCTTAGATGCCAAAGATATGTTTGGTTCATTTGCAAAGGTTCTTTTCTCTTATTAGAGTTAGAAGATGTGTTATTAATTTCCTTCTGTTGCATCATGGGAGTTATCGTATTAAAAGTATATAGATTGTCAACCAATGTACTAGAGCAGATATTAACCCTATTTTTTTTGACAATAACTTTGTTATCAAAATAAACAGAATATCCATCCTTTATTAATTTAGAAACTGATGCGAACCGCAAGTATATGGAATGTCGTCAAGTAATAAAAAGAAATTGAACCACAGGGACTGTGTATTAGTTATAGTGATGTCACTGAGATAGTTATCTAGACTCTAAAGGAAGTGAAACAGTTGAGGATTGTGTGTGTGTGTGAGTAGAGAGAGAGATTAGCTTGGGGATTTATGGGTGAGATGGATAAGTCTAAGATTTCGGATTCACATTAATGCTAGGTGACATCTCTAATTTATGTTTGTTCCCTTACTCTCAATGTTTACCACGTTGTAAAGATTATAACCAAGATATCAACTCGACCTCGTCAGACTTTATTGGCATTTGACCTTGAAGTCCTATGTGGTGGCCCTCTAATAAAGGTGACGCCAGAAAGTCCAGTTAAAGGTTCACCTTCTGTCACAAGGCACCCCGGTCATACGATCCAACGTCATACCCTTTGTCACCGAGTACCATGTTAAGGACCTTGTCCTAGTGGCCACCAACCATTAGATATCCCTTATGGAAGTTTATCACCATGTAAAGATTACTTCGAAAAGTCCGGTTAAAGGTTAACCTTCTGTCACAAGGCACCCCGGTCATACGATCCTAGGATCTCCCTACATAGTAATCTACCCCTCATAATCATGCATATGCGCTCACACAAACATTTCATCAAACACATTTAAGGCACATAATACATGAAACAAATGTAAACACTTCATTGAATAGGAAAAATGACATAAACTAGTTCTTACATCACCATCATTACATATGTGTTCATCCTAGATCCTAAACATAAAGATCTACTCCATTACAAGAAGGTTATAACAAGTATGCAAGGAAAATGTCATCCACAAAAGAGGGAAAGACTTATCATTGAAGCATAGGCATCCGTTGAAGATCTTCTCGCTCCGGTGTAGGATGTGTTGAGATGTATACCAGAATCCTAGCTGTGTAAATAAACATTCTGAAATAAGAATCACATTTGATAAATGTTTGCATTTAGTGTCCATTTAATCTATATTGTAGATAAACATGGTGTGCGGAATCACACACAGAAGACCATGTTATCAGTTCCTTATAGATTATAAACAGTGTTCACAACCAAGATGGATTAGACAAACCATT
>NW_027434817.1:0-2986 GCF_044706935.1 Curcuma longa
TCTTTTCTATGGATCCTGTAAATCAAACACAAGAGCCCAATGATCTAAATGCGTCGATCAAACTTTGTTTGATCGACTATGAGGGCAACTTAAATCCGTTTCCGGAAAAATTTTTGTTCTGTAAGAATTCACCGGAACGAGTTTTCTAGTGTTTCCCATCATGAGAGACACCCGTCCACTAGCTTTATCTGAAAGAACTTGTAAATACTAAGCCATATAAATTCAATAAACTGAATAAGAACTCGGATAATAGGAAATACAAGAACAAGGATCTAGTTTTAATGATTAACATGGCATAACATATTAATATACATAAACAATAACAACCTGATTGGAGGGTCATTGTCCTTGTCTTACAGCGTCAACTACTTGATCCTTGTGGAAGAAGATGAAGCAGAAGCAAGAAGATTATGGTGACGATGCCGTAAAACCTTTTTCAATAGGGAACGAAGGCAAGATTTCAGTAAACTCTAAACCCTCAGGGACCAACTCTATATATAAAAATCTGATCCAGTATCATCCCATAGATAATAACGGATCGGCTAATAGGTTCTACATATTTAATCCACATTTAATAATCTGAAATCCAATAAATCTTAGTTAGATCACTTAAATGGATTCAATTCGTATCCGCATATATAAATTATAATTAAGCCCACCTTAAGAGATTAAATTCAATAATCTCCCACTTGAGCTATATGTAATGTGTATATGATATACGACTATAACTTTAGTTGATATCAAATTCTGTGGTTATAAAATATCCCTATAAATAATTTGGTCTATTAACTTCGGTATAACAAGGACTAAAGAGGTCATATATACTATATATGTCTATAACAAGATCCAACAATAATCACAATATAAATATCATTAATGACATAGATCAAGATGTGGATACATAGTATGAAAATTATATGAAATATGATAAGTACATATCAATTTTTAATTGGTCCTGAATGACCCAAAAGGGTCTAATCATATTTGTAAATATTTTATGTGAAACTGCAACAACAAATCATGATCCAAACCTTAAGATTTCAAACAGAATCTTTATCATATTTACAAACACCACATGCTAAGCTGCAATAGTCAATCATGATACTTTATTTCAGAGTGTTAAACAAACATATAAATACCCATTAATATTTTTGAACTTTAAGTATGTACAATTATCAAAATAATATCTTTGTCTTTATTAACAAATATAGAGTAATAAAATGAATATAAACTCCCACTAGATGAATTCTTCTTCCATAAGAAGAACTCCTGTATCCACAAGAGGCGCATGAAACACCTTAGGTACCAAGCCCTTGGTGAGTGGATCTGCTAACATGGAATCTATACTGATGTGGTCTATTATCACCTGACGATTCTGAACTCTTTCTTTAACTGCTAGAAACTTGATGTTTATGTGCTTGGACTTTGACGAATTGCGATTGTTCTTGGCATAAAGTTCTGTGACTTTATTATCACAGTTGATCCTCAATAACCTATCAATACCATTAACGATATGCAACACTGGGATGAAATTATGCAGTCAAATCCCATGATTGAATGCTTTATAGCATCCTCAACTCTGCCTAGCCGCAACTAGGACTTTCCCTTGCCTAGCTTCACTTACCAGGACTTCCCTTGCCCAATCTTACAGATTAGGACTTCCACTGTCTAATTTAACTGACTAGGTCTTCTCACTAGTCATCTGGTCTGATTAGACTTCACTCACTTCATCCAAACATCAAGTCCTGTTTGGATCAACACCTTGGTTAAACTGACAAGACTTAGGTGTATTGTCAAACATCGAAACCCTATGAAGGATCTAATATTTCTTGCACCAATAGTTCCAAGTTAAAAGAACAATTTATAAAGTATTTTTCAAAATAAGATTTTTTAAAATAATTTTTATATTTTTTTATATTTAATTTTAAGAGGTCTTAAAAATAAGATCTTTCAAGAATGACCTCTCCTTGAAATAGACACTCTCTTAGGATATCCTTGTTGACCACAAGGATTTTCTGCATATATGTCTTAGGGTTCTTAGACTTAGTGTTGACCTAGAGGTTTGTGTCTAATGTGTTCGTCAACCAATTTTTCAAAGATATATGTTTTTAAAAATTTTAGTATAGTTACACCCAGCAAGCACGAATCTCAAGTAAATATTAAATTTTCAAAAATAATTTTTATAAAAGTATTTATAATAATTTTTGAAAGCCTTTTTCAAAATATTGTACTTTAATTGTCCTTATCATCTCACCCATACTAAGTGTCGCAATACATGACATACACGGGTAACCTTATGGGTTATGTGAGATGAGTTGTCAATTTTATCTTTATTGATTTTAAGTTAAGTTCTAATAAAATGTTTGACCTTGAGTTACATTCAGGTTTAACCATCAATTAATTAAGTCCACATTTCAAAAATCAATTTCTGGGCAGTGGCGAGGCACCGAAGCCTTCTTGATTATCGGAACAACGACCACGTTCTAAGACAAAACTGAATCAAGAAATTATGACCTTAACCAATTTCTTGAGAAATCTTGGTCTAATTAGTCTAGGATGTGGCGAGGTAGCTTCGGTCAGTTCCACTTTGCTAAGCAGACCAAGCAAGGTACTCCTTACCCCACTTGACTACCCATACTAAGCTTTCCTAATGTACTATCATCTCGTCCCACCCTGGTACTATGTTGGCAAGTATCAACCATTCATGTGCCCTTATCAAACTATTCTAAGTTAAACAGAAAATTAGACATGATGACATGGTATGTTATAAGCATTTAACATAAAGCAGATGCATGTCATGGCAAGTATGCATGAGTCAAGCAATTCTCATAATTTTTAATTTTAAAAAATGTATCAAATTTTTAATTTGATACATTTCGTGTGGACCCGCGAATGTGTCAACCCACTTTGACACATTTTAAGTTTTATTTTTATTGTTTCATTTGATAATATTTTAATTTAGTTTTATAATTAAAGGTAGTTTATT
>NW_027434818.1:0-1439 GCF_044706935.1 Curcuma longa
TTGATAAGCTAGGATTTTATGGTATTTTGTTGATTCATTTTGGGTTTATTGTGGACAATTAAATGTTTAATCAATATAATTGAATTACATTTGTGACATGGTCTATTTTTAGATGATTCATATAATTTCTGTGATTTTTTATGATTAATTTGACATTAATTGAGTTTGGTTGTTGTAGGGTCCAAATTGAACCGTGATCGAGCTAATTGGGACCGAGTTAAGTCAAATTCTTTTGAACCGAACTTTATGATCAAGAATTGAGTTGATTGGGATCGAACCGGAGGAATCTAATTGGAGCTTAACTGGCTTAAATTGAGTTGAAATTAGGCTGAACCGGGTTAAAACTGTGTTAAACCGCGTGAACTAGCAGCTGAACCGGACGTGAACCCGGCTCAACCATTCCCCGTTCAAATGAGAAGAAACACTGTAGCAGAAAATCGCGGTTACTGTAGCAGCACTGTTCATCTTCGTTCCGCTTTGGTTTTCTTCTGTTTTTCGTCATTTTCGTCGCCAGATCTTCGGGTTTTTCCTTCCAAATTGATTCTTGAGTTCCAGAGACAACTACCAGCTCAGTTCGACGATCAATTGGGAGCGGCATCATCTGTTGAGGGTTTCTTCAGAGCGTTGTTGCCGCCGCGGATCTCGGCTAAATTTCCTTGGATTCAAACTGATCGGAGCACTCAAAACCATTCAGAGGGGTTCTTTGAAGGTCTTTGAGGATTCCGAAGCATTCCATTGATCGTGATTTGAAGGATTTCTAGTTGGATATTTAGAGTTTGGATTTGCTCTGTTCGGAGAAGATCTTGAGGGTTTCGGATTCTTCTGTGAATGGATCTAATCCAGAAATGTTCGAGCTGAGATTTAGTGGATTTCTTCTGGGATTTCTGATGGTTTCCTCAGATCTTGTGTGACGGCAAGATTGGAATCAATTTGGAAAGGGAAGATCTGAAGATTGCTTATCTGTTCTGTTTTGCCATTTCTATTGTTTCTGAATTTCATTTCTGATTAATCTGTTACGATAGGTTTTGTTTCAATAATCTGTTGAATTGGTTCTTCTGGTAGATGTTTGAGCTATTGTTAGTTGTTTTGATCCATTAGAACTCTTTAGCCTTAAGTTCTTGAACCGAATTGAACATGATTGCATTTCATTGAAACTTTACATTCAGTGTTCACCGTATCAGTCTTTTAATCAGATAACATTTCAGTTTTGTTGATAGAGTAATTTTAGTTTGATCATAAGTTGCTACATGAGCTTTAGTTTCTTTTCTTTTCACATCCTTAGTTGCATTTCATACTTCCTTTGCTTATACTCGGGTATTGTTTAATTCTTGCATTTTAGTTTAGGTTTTATTGCTTGGTTTCATACATCTTTCGTTAAAACCTTAAATTTAGATTTACATTTCATTTTGAAACCCAAAACCCCCATTTCATATTAAAAA
>NW_027434819.1:0-1120 GCF_044706935.1 Curcuma longa
AAAAATGAAATTGGTGTGCCAATAGGGGGTGTGTGTGCCAATGTTGATTTTTAAAGCCTCATGTGGATCGGTTTCTTTGGCAATTGAATGATCTATATTTTTGGAAATGTATTGAGTTTTGAAAGCTAAAGAATTCAGAATTCTATGGTTTGAAACCAAAAGGAAAAACAAAGAGGTGAGAATTTGTGAGGAAATTGTGAAAAACCGAATTACATTCCCGGATTGTCTCCAACAAATCAATTGAAGTTCATTTGAAGAAGCTAAATTGGAATGCAAGAATTGTGAAGAAAGATCAGCAAGATCGGATTGAAAGAAGATAAATCAGAAAAAAAACAGAAAATAGAAAAAAAAAAGTGTGATTTTCATGAGTTGGTGTGGATTGTTTTCAATAATTCAGCTAAAAATCTATTGAATGAGTAGGATTGGAATACAAGAGACAATGATACACATCAGATTTACATCAGATCAGAAGAAAAAAAAGAAAACAGAATGAAAATCAGAAAAAAAAGAGGTTTGAATGTATCAAGAGAGTTTCAAGAATCCGATCAGTTGATGAACCATAGTTAACCTACTCCATTTCAGTTGCTTTCTAAACACCAAATTCAGATGTCAAGTCGTTCAAAATGTTGCTGCAACAGGAAAGAAAAATCAGAAACAAACAGAATGGAAAAAAAGAAAAAGAAAATAGTTTTTCAATTTTAATTTTTTAGCCAATTTTGCTAAAATTTTTGAGGAGCTAATACAAAATGAAATTGCACAGAACTTTGCATGGTCATTAGCATTATCAATCAAGCTTCATGATGCAAAAAGAATGGAGGCAAAACAGTGAGAAAATAGAGAGAAAAATTAAAGTTTCACTTTGATTTTGAATTGTTTTTGGAATTCAATGTGCCAATGTCTTCCACAAGCCTCGTGCTCTTCCTTGCACTAGCTTGAGACATTTCCCTCGACTTCATCGTGCTAAGATATCCTTGCCAAGAGGCCGCGCCTCCGGGACTTCATCCTTGTCAAGAGGCCACGCCTCCGGGACTTCATCCTTACCAAGAGGCCGCGCCTCCGGGACTTCATCCTTTGCCAAGAGGCCATGGAGCAGTCGACTGATATACTGCCGTTGGGGTGA
>NW_027434820.1:0-4773 GCF_044706935.1 Curcuma longa
GTATCTTTTATATGTAATGGTTTTGTTTAATAAGTTAATAAATTAAAAATAGGAAAAATACAAAAAGAAAGGAGTTGGATGTATAAAAAGAGCAAACCTGAATGTAAAGGTTTAATTGATGAGTTAATTATTGGGTTGGAACAATTTTTGGACTTTACTTGTCACGTCCTGGGAGACGACCATCCGAAAAATATCGACAGCATCTCTCCTATAACAATTCAACTTTCCCTGATACAATAAAGCCCACACAGCTGATCAACAATACAATACATGAATTTTAACTATTAACTATATGATATGTGGCCCACACGACCACTCATCAATCCAAACACATGCATAACCACTTAACATCACGTATAAATCGAAAAGCATCACAACAAAACAATGTTAAACTCTACAAATCTACGAAACCAAAAACAACGCAACAAAATCATAACAAGTTCCAAATCCATACAACTCGAACATAAGTGCAAACTACAGATACGCACATAAATATGAAACCAACAATCCAATATAATCCAACAAAAACATACGACATAAATCAATAGAATACTCCTGGTGTGAGATAGGGGCAGTCTGACAAACCTCCAAGTTTCAAACAACGTCCTTATCTGCTACCTAGGGAGAAGAAAAGAAAACCCCAGGGGTCTGGGTGGTGAGTATACAATATTCAGTGGATACTAGAATGGAAGTGCACAACATATATATATAAGGAAACAACAGGATATCATACGGTATATAATAAACAAGGTCAATATACAACGAACAACTAACATATAACATACAATGCGAGAATAATGCATCCAATGCAACAATCATAAACCACACAAGTGCAACAACCATAAATGCAGTACACAACTACCAACAGATGCATGTACATATGTTATGCATGGTCACTGTCTGCACTCGTCATCCCCAGACACCCACCCAGTGCAGTGAACTGGGGCGCACGATAGGATAACTGCACATGCTCCAACAATAAACCACTACTAATCAAGTGGGAAATGGGTAGGATATCGCAGGAGAGCTATCTAGCTAGTCCTGGTTGCACCCAACTTAGTGTAACAATTGCCCACACTTTTGTGCCACTATCACAAAGTGTTAAGTTAGTGCTAACAACAACAACAATGATCAACCACACCTACTTCTATCATGTATATGTCATGATGCTCAATTCAACAAATGAGACTTACATCTACTCAAGCATAATCAACTAGAACAAGTCATCACTCACAGATTAACAATAACATGCGACTGTATGGAAGCAATCAGAAGATCATATAAAGACAAATCCACAAGGTATTATGTAACGAATGTAATAAGGATAACAACAAGATAATTAACAATGAAAAATAATCATGCACTACAAATAAAATCTGTGTTGACCAAGCATAGGAATACCCACTTGGTATGACAAATTTTGATATAAGAACCCCCAAAAATAAAATCCATGTACATAGCAGGATTCACCAATCAAGGTCCTGCAATTATAATAACAACATCCACTAAATACAACTATATTTTAAATTCTATAATAAATTAAACCCTAAATGAAAATTAGGGTTAACCTTAACCAGATCAAACCAAAATAGATCCGTCAATAGATCCAACAAACTTGATCAACCGGATCCAACCAAATCAGATTCGTCAACAGATCCAACATTTGAGCAATCAGATCCACTCACTCTAATTAAATCTTGATTACCAATCCAAGATTCTAAATCAATCATACACATCCGATCATCATTCTACACACCCAAGCAACCACAATTAATCACTATACAAAAACCTAATTGAATTCACCAATAGCTTAATCCCAACAGGATTTAGCTTCTTCACATCAAAATAGAATTCGATAGTCAAAAATCGATACCATCAGCATGAACAAAATCTAAAATTAAGAACCCTCCACAGATCAACATCCTAATCCCTAACAATCCCACTAAAATAGTGATTAACCCTAAATCCTAGAACAGAAAAGACCAGCATAGCACCAAAATTCAAAGACACTTACCGAAGCCCAACAGATCTAATCAAAAACCTCAACATCTGATCAATTCAACAAAACCAGCAAATCCCACAGAATGTCAAGAACGGATCTACCCAAACTCGATCAATCCATTAACTCCAAATAGCATGAACAGAACCAACAAATCAAAAATACACAGCAATCGACAATTCCAATAGGTAGAACAGAACGGGCTGATCAAGATTTCTTAACCATAGTCAAGAAGAGAGATTTCACCTTAGATTTGAAGCCTTAGGAACCCTAGTTCAACCCCGATGCTTCACGATCAAGATTTGATCATTTCAACCCAAATCTGTACAGAATCGAGAACATCAAAACTCAACATCCAAACTCAATCGAACAGAATTTCACCTCAGCCCGTTTGCTCATCGGCGAAGGAGGCGGTGAGCGAATTGTGAAGAAGGAAATTGCTGTTGTGGCATTGGTCTTCTTCATGCCGGCGGGCGAAGAATCAACTAGCGGCAGCGAGCAAAGAAGAGATGAATAAAAATCGCTCCCAACTAGGGTTTTCTCTTCGCTTTTATCAGCCTCCTTCGCGACATCATCGCCGGCAAATGCAAGATCTCGCGATGAAATCATGATCCCCATTCAGCGCAACGCAGTTGTGATGAAATCACGATCACGAGCGTGAGGCATGAACCGGAGGAAGAAGGTGTTGAACCGGGCCGGACTTGTTTTTGGTTAGCTTGGTTCACTAACCAAACGAACTCCGATTTGACCCAAATCAGTTTTACTCATTTTATCTTTGCAAGATGAGTTCCATTTTTTCCCATATCTTACATTCTCTCCTACTAACAAAAATTTGATCCTCAAATTTACTATTTTCATACTATAGTGCAGAAATACCATAGTAATCAAAATCATACCTCAAGTAAATAGATGAGGATATCAAGCCTGGATAGTATCCTTCAGCTCCTAAGTAGCCTCCTCATCTGTATGGTGTTGCCACCCGACTTTTACAAGTTGAATGATTTTATTTCGCAACTGCCACTCGTTATGGCCAAGGATCCACACTAGAATCTCTTCATAAGATGCATTTGGCTAAAGAGGAATAGATACTTCCTTCAGAGCATGAGTAGAATGAGACACGTATTTTCACAGCATAGAAACATGAATGCATTATGAACACCAGCAAGTGTCGGCAGTAATGCCAAACGGTATGCCACCTCGCCAATCCGCTCTAATATCTCAAATGGTCCAATGTAGCGTGGAGCTAACTTTTTCTCAATCCAAACCTTTTCACCCATTTCGTGGGTGATACATGTTGAGGCAATTTTGCCCCAATCAATTTGGATTTTAATGTTTGGCTAAATCAGGTTAAGTTAGGCAATGCTTGTTGATCTAACATGTGTGACTTGAGTTCACAGGAAAGTCCAGGAATGAAGTCTTGGCATTTGGTGAAGTCCCGGAGGCGCGGCCTCTTGGCAAAGGTGAAGTCCCGGAGGCGAGGCCTCTTGGCAAGAGAAGTCTTAGCACGACAAAGTCGAGGGAAACGTCTCAAGCGAGTGCAAGGGAGTGCACGAGGCTTGTGGAAGGCGTTTGAAGACTTGTGTCAAGGCTAAGGGATGAAGAAGAAGCTGGAAAAGTGAGTTTTCAGCTTGGGCAGTCGACTGGCCCTGCCAGCAGTCGACTGGGGTTGATCCGAAGAACACACAGCCAAGAACAGAAAGATCAGTCGAGTGGACAGTCGACTGGGACCAGTCGACTGGCCTTGGAGCAGTCGACTGATATACTGCCGTTGGGGTGACAACTGGCGAATTAAATGCATATTTAATTGCCGTTGAAGCCCATCAGTCGACTGGCCCTAGGAGCAGTCGACTGGTGCACTGAATTTTATAAAAAGAGCGGTCAACGTCGCAGAGAACAAGAATTACATTCTTTCATCTTCTTTACTGCTCTCTGACATTGTAAAAGCTCTTCTCTTCCTCTCATACTTCACTAAAAATCTTGTACGAGGAAGACGTCGTGTTGTGAAGGTTTCTCCGCCTTCGAAGTGTGATTCGAGAAGGAGATTTTTCTCATAGTGGAATCGTCGGCTGTGTGTGTGGATCCTTGGATTAGTCACCTCGTTGAGGTGGATACCAAGTAAATCGACCGGGTTAGCGTTTGTTTCTTTGTAATCTATCTTTATCTCTTTGCTTCCGCTAACAAACTTGCAGAGAAAATCGAAAGACGCTATTCACCCCCCTCTAGCGAACGCCTCGATCCTAACAAGTGGTATCAGAGCCTGGTCCCTTTCGCGAGAAGTAACATTCAACCGGAAGAATTCAATGGCGTTTCAAGAGGGATACAGCACCGCGCGACCACCCTACTTCGATGGCAACGATTTCGCTTATTGGAGAGGTAGGATGGAGTATTATTTAATGAATGATATTGATAACTGGTTTAGCATCGTAGATGGATTCGAAAAGCCAAAGGATGATTCTGGAAAACCCCTACCTACAACGAGTTGGACAAAGGAGATATGCAAAAAGGCACAAGCCAATGCGAAGGCCACAACAACCTTGCAATGCGGATTATCTAAAGAACAATTGAGCAAGGTCGGTCCTTTCAACTCGGCCAAAGAACTCTGGGAAAAGCTCATTGAACTCAATGAGGGTTCAAGCGAAACAAGGCGTGCCAAAAGAGACTTACTAGTGGGACAACTTCAATCTTTCTCAATGAGGACCAATGAAAATGTAAGTCAAATGCACGGACGGTTCAAGGAGATCGTGAATGGTGGTATGTGCTACAAGCTTTCTCCC
>NW_027434821.1:0-1433 GCF_044706935.1 Curcuma longa
TGTAGGATCGATACACGCGCTAGAGGGGGGGTGAATAGCGCGTGTCGCTTTTTCAAAAATCGTTCGTTATCTATACAAAAACTTGCAGCGGAATTAGAAATAAATGCAAGGGGACACGCGGGATTTACTTGGTTCCTAACCCCCCAGGGTTAGTACGTCCAAGGCCTAATCACGGGAGGCGCCCGTCCACTAGTGGTCTCCTTTCCGAACTTCGTTCGGAGGCGGAGGAACCCGTCTTACAGTCCAATAACAATTACAATGAGATAAATTGAAATTAGAACAGTAAAAATAAAACAAACTCTCGGTAGCCGATCTGGAAGTCCTGAGCGCCGCGCACTCCTCCTGGATCTTCCCCGGTTGCAAGAACTTGGCCTGGTTGCGTTCGGTAGCACCACTTGATGGAAAGGAGATCGTGTGAATTGATTTCTGGGTTGCTGCTCGCGACCTCCTTTTATAGCCCTCCTGAGTCGACTCAGATCCTTATCTGGGTCGACTCCAGATGATGTGGCAGATAAAGTTCTATCGCCTTCGCCCGCTATCCTCTCTGAGTCGACTCGACTTGCCTTCTGGGTCGACTCCAGCTTGCGTGGCGTCAACGGCGATAAGTCTTGACTCTGCGTCAGCCTGAGTCGACTCAAAACCCGATCTGAGTCGACTCCAGTGCCGAGTCGACTCAAAACCCGATCTGAGTCGACTCAACCCAGGTTTGACCAGAGTTGACTTTGAGCTTGACTTTGGGTTGACTTTGCTTGCTTCACCTCTGCTTTTCCCTCTTGCTTCCAGCTCCTGGTTCCTGCAAGACAAGCATACAGACAAGCAAACACAACAACCTAAAGCCTTACCTAGTGGGGTCTAACTTCAGATTTCTACCGAAATCTTGGGTTAGCCTAACCCACTCCATTCTGGAGAATTCATGCCAACCAAGTCCTCCAGACTTGTTGGACTTGTGCTCGGCTCTGTCCTAGCCCCCCAGGATTTTTGCTGCGGTTCGGTTCTCTCTAACCAACCCAGACTTCTGCTGCGACTCGGTCACCTAGACCAGCCCAGACTTCTGTTGCGACTCGGTCACCTAGACCAGCCCAGACTTCTGCTGCGACTCGGTCACCTAGACCAGCCCAGACTTCACCTGGTGCACTCAGGACTCTGCCAAGACTTCTGCCTGATCCTCCAAATCATGGACTCTCCCTTTGCCTAGCCTACAACTAGGACTTTCCCTTGCCCAGCTTCACTCACCAGGACTTCCCTTGCCCGATCGTCCAGATCAGGACTCAGCCACTACCTAGTCTAACCGACTACTTAGTCTTCTTGCTCACTTCCACACACCCAAACATCAGGTCCTGTTTGGGTCACCCCTTGGTCAAACTGACCAGACTTAGGTGTATTGTCAAACATCGAAACTCTAGGCAAGATCTTAGTGCATCTTGCACCAACAA
>NW_027434822.1:0-1146 GCF_044706935.1 Curcuma longa
GAGGAGGATCCTGAGATGATCGAAGAGGAGGATCCTGAGATGATCGAAGATGAGCCTGAGATGATAGAAGACGTTCTAGAAGATGATCCGGAAATGATGGAGATGATCGAAATGATTGAGGGGGAGCTGGAGGTAGAGGATCTGGAGATGATCGAGGATGCTCCAGAAATTGTCCCTGAAGAGATAATGGATGTTGATATGGATCCTGCGTTCGACCCCGAGGAGCTGATTGATATCGAGGGGGTAGACTCAGATACAGATGAGGAGATGGATGAGAGTGTCATAGACACCGAAGAGGTATTCGAGGACCCCCCTTCAGAGGCACTTAGTCCTCCCAAGGATGATTTGGTCAAGACCATGAAGTTAGGTCTGGTTCTTACCACCACTATGGTGTCATTTTTTGTTGGAGCAGTGACATCTTACTTAGTCACTAAATAGAGTGGAGTGATTGTAATGGAAAGGAAAGATGTAATAAATGCAATCATTATGAATAAAAGAATATTTGTTTTGGTCAATGATTGTGGAAGGAGTATGGACAAATATTTTATTCACTATCTTTCCCTAAAGGATAGGTACATGATGAGGGAATATGGGATATAATGTCGGTTGTCAACTAGATGGGATAGTACTTGATGTAGAGGATGATGACATTATAAAGAAGAATAAGAAGTACGAATGGACGGAAGAATGTGAGAAGAGTTTCTTAGAACTAAAGAGGAGACTTACCAATGCTCCAATTCTCACTCTTCCGGAACCCGATAAGGATTACGATATGTACAGCGATGCCTCCCGCTTGGGACTGTGGGCTGTGCTGATGCAAGATGGGAAAGTAATTGCCTATGCCTCTAGGCAATTAAAGGAGCATGAAAAGAATTATCCCACTCACGATCTAGAACTAGCCGCGGTGGTCTTTGCTCTGAAGGTATGGAGGCATTATCTATACGGAGCTCAGTGTAGAATCTACACAGATCACCAAAGTCTACGATACTTCTTTACACAGAAGGATCTCAATATGAGACAGCGTAGATGGCTGGAACTAGTAAAAGATTATGACTGTGAGATCTTTTACCATCCGGGAAAGGCAAACAAAGTGGCAGATGCACTCAGTAGAAAATCAAGTGCCACTTTGATGTCTTTGTCGGTATT